>NC_134643.1:46012886-46315916 GCF_030463565.1 Pelecanus crispus | reverse complement strand
AAAGAAGGATCAGTTTGGTCTTCCTGAAAAGGTTTTGCAAGTGTGCATCCCATGCTGTGTTTTTTCTCCAACAAAGAGTGAAAGAAATATAGTGTATTTTTATACAAGATCCCAATAATACTAAAAGCTGATTACCATTGTAATTCCTTTCAAAAGTTACATATAAAATGTCAAGAAAATTTATGTGCATTTCTGGCCCTATAACTGAAATAAAATATTAATAAAGACAAATTTATTGTGCAATTGAAACAATTTCAACCAGCCGATTTAAATATTGCTGAACTCTCTAACCAGTGGCTTCTGAAAGGCCGGGTTGAGGTTAACAAAAATTAGAAATATAGCTGGATAAGGCTATATTTATGTTTATGAATCAGCATTTAAATTTCCATTGAAACAGAAGGAAATCACCTCAGTCTCTAAGCATCCTTTATTCCCTATGTTACACTTAATATTTACCATATAAAATGATAGACATTGATTAAAGCTTAACACAAGCTATCCCTGTCAAAATTAAAGCAAAGTCAGATGTGGACCAGGAGTCTGAATTATGGTCTAAGTGCACTGAAATCTGATATTTAACACTGTTTAAATATAGACTGTTACGGTACGATAATGTAGGAGGACATCCAAGTTGGCAATTTCACTGTTCTCTGAAAGACTTACATAAATAAGAGCTGGATGGAAAAATGATTCAATATAGTCACAAGAAGTTTGGTTTAGCTACTTTCCATGTAAAAAGAAACACCTTCTCAATAAGAAGAGATTAAACAAAAAGCCTTCTAGATCTGTCAGTTCTAGCAAAGTAAAACATGGTTATCAGTGAGTTTAATGCCTTGGACAAATTTGTTTCAATGTTGGAAGATCAAAGAAGCAAGTTCAGTGGTTTAAGGCAGGGCAAGTTTATATAAAATAGCTTTTCAAAAGCTTAAAATAATTGTCTTCCTTTAATGCCTTACATTTTTGAAGTGATCCAGGTTCTTACTGGTTTCAGGGGAATGTCTAACATTATATATGTGTGTTTAGAGCCTCTGTTAACAACAAAACATTGTGTTTAACTTGTTCTAAAACTATTTAAATTAATGATAAATTAAATAACCTTGAAGTAGAAAATTTGAAATAATTAAGTAAAAAAAAATTCTTGCTCTTTTAAATATTAGAAAGGATCCTACAGAAAGAAACCTCTGTAAATGTTTGGCCTTATGTATGTAGTAATTAAACTAAATATCTTTATACCTTTACATACTGTAATCGTTTATTCAATGGAAAGCAAAATTAAATCAAGATTATTACAGTAATTACATTTTAATCCTTTACTGGAGGATGGTTTTAAATACAATTTAAATAGCAAAAATATTAAAGAAAAAGAAAATAGAGAAATTGATTATGCAACTATTTTAAAAATTAAAAGAGGATTTCATTTAACCTACACAGAGGCCATATACTTTTGAAAACATATAACTAAATTTTTTTTTTTTTTCTCCATACTGTGCTGTGTGCAGTAGTCTGTACTGTATACACACTGAGAATGGAGTATGCATCCATAAGGTGACTGGAAGAGTTTTCCCCACCATGTCTGAGAAGTGGGGAGGACCAGATTAGTGTATAATACCATATTACAGGCATGTCTTTTACTTCATAACTGGAGTTATTTCTGGAATTTCTTCACTTCTTTGATGGTATATATTTTGCTTAAATTTAGCCATCATAACGGGAGCCTCTAGTTTAAGGTAATCATCTGTTTTCCCTTCAGCCAGGAGAAAAGATATGCATGTAGTTCATTCCACCTATTTCAGACATACAAGACCTGCTGGCGATGTTTCTCTCTCCAACATTTATAGAAGGAATCGGATAACCACTTTAATCTAAGCATTCATCCTTTCGGCTTTTGAGTTATCCTGCTCTCTGCCAGCAAGATAAGTTCAAGATTTTCAGCTCAGTTATTGTAATTCTGCCTTAAGTCACTGAGTGATACGGGTTGCCAAAGGCTGAAACTTGGCATTTTTGCTCTAAGTAGACTATGCTCTCTGCTGGGGTCAGATATGGAGAACTCACTTTTTACAGAACAGCAGCACTGGGAACAAGGCCTCAGGAGCCAATATTTCAAGCAAAGGAAATTGTTATGTTTAGAAAAAGTCCCCAGAAGACTATCCTTGTAATTTACAGTATATGATATACATTGCTAGTAACAGCTTCTCCCTGAGGCTGTCGGAACACTTACAGGGAAAGCCTAGTGGCGAGGACGTTATTTTGTCTGGTCCCTAACTAGTCAATATTCTCTGATTCACCCCAAATCTCACCAGGTAACCCCACCAGTGATCATCTCAGACTGCCAAACCCTGAGACCCCCTGACCTTTCAATTACAAAATCATTCTTCCTGTCTAAAGTTATCATTCTTCCTGTCTAAAGTTATCGTTCTTCCTTCCTGGAGTTGTCAGCCCTACTTACGGACCAAATATCACCACGATTCGTAACAGAAAAAGGAATGTATTTAGTTCCTTTCCACCAGCCTGGAGAGATTTCAACTTAATATTTGAACAGGGAAATATTTTCATACATATTTCTATCTTATATTTAAACCATATCTGACAAGTTTCTTGGTGTTTTGTGCTGCTTTCTTATTGGATTTAAAGTAATTTGATCAATAAAATAAATTAATTCAGGCTTGTACTTAACACGTCTGTTTGCAAAGTAGCGGTCATCTTTTGTTCAGCACACACACAAAAAAAGCCCAACACACAGGGCAAAAAGCAGCCAAACACTACGCATCTCTTTGAAAAAAACGTAAGGAGTCGAAGATGCTGGTGCTTTGAGGGAAAGTCTGGCATTGACCCAGTTATTGCTCCTAGGAAATCTAATAAAAGCTTTTCCATAGGTGCTCAAGTAAATAGACGGGACCGAAGTTCTGTAAATGTAAGCCAGATTTCTGAATGACATTGGACTGAACAGACCAACAAGTGCATAATAAAAAAATGGCTCTATAGTAGGCAACTGTTAATAGAACAAGTGTAATAAATTGGTAGTTCCTTTTCATTGCTGTTATAGGTAAGTATATTATGTGTTCATAATAAAGTTAATTATCTGAAACTATGATGAGGTAACAAATGGCCACTCAAACAATTGGAAGTAGAGAACTGATTTAGCAGCAGCGGTACCCAGTCATTTAGGATTTTATGTGTTTAGAAATGGATTCTGACCTCATATCTCTCAAATTATTTAAAAGTAATTATTATTTTGTAAAATGCTTTAAGTAAACGTGGTTGGAAATGCTTTTTCCTGCTTCATTCTATGTCCTGTGAGAGACTTGGCACCATGAATAAATCCATTGCATCTTCATGAATAGTTTGTGTGTTCCAGTTTATTTTTATTTTGTCCAATGAGCCTAGTTCAATTGTTACCATTTTTTGTGTGCTGAGTTTTCCTCTCCTTTTCGGTTATCCTTCACAGTTTGGTAGTTTTTGCAACTACAGTGTGGAAACTTTTATTTCTTTAACTTTTATGTCTCAGGTCCTACTATGGATAGTAATCAGACTGTTTCTCTTCCTAAATGGAATTTATGCTCTTGCTTACTGATTTACAGTCTTGTGTAATCTTTATTCATTATGAGACTGTTTTCTTATTACATTGTCGGTTTTCACCAGCATGGGTGATAGGTATGATTCTATAACATCAGGTACTTCTTCAGATCAGTTCTGGCTTATGTATTGATACGCTGTTCTGTGGTGTATTTTAATACTTGAAATGAGTATTCCCTTCACACCTGAATTCAGACTACTATTTTCAAGAGTATAGGCATGAGATGTATATTTGGTCATTTATAGAAATGAAGACCAGTTGTAGTTTTGAATCTGAATTTTTCAATCCTAACTTCATAAAAAACATATGATTCAGTGGTGTCTGTAAATCATGTACACAAATTCTACTAAGGTTTTGAAGGGAATTTATATCGTTAATATAGTAGGGGTGTTTACCAAAACTGTAATTCAGAAAGCTGGGCTTTAGGAAAGTTGAAGAAATTTTAGAGTTGAGACAAAAATCTACAAGTTGTGTAAGGTTATCTTCAGAACGATTGTAGCAGAGTGGGGCTTTAGAAATTGTGCCGCTTGTTTCTATTTACCTTTGAAATCCAGAAAACAGAATCTAAATAGATGGAAGTTCTTAAAAGTTTCAGCGTTATAAAGTTGTCCCTTGTCAGTCACAAAAATTGACTACAAAAGTGAGAAGAATGTTGAAGAGCAACATGCCTGTGAGAAGAGAACAAACTAAAGGAGTGTTTCTTTAGGTTACAGGATAGTTTTGTGGGCTTAAGCCATAAAAGTTAGAAAGGTCCAGCTAGAAAAACAATACTCCACATTTTAATCTTCTTAAATTCACTAACCATTGTTTCATTTTTCTCAATCAAAAAACAACTTTTGAGTTCAGCTGACTGAGCTTGGCAAAGTTAGCAGGGAGACAAATTTAGACTTGTGACAGGAAGCTATCTTTAGACTTAACTATGAAGACAGTACCATCTCTGCAATTTTACACTCACTTCAGATTGGAGTCACGTTGAAATGTGTTGCTGTGGTCCAGGTCAAATCTTGACAAGTGTGCTAAATAGGAAAATAACGTCTGTGATAGGAATTTAGAAAAGGAATCTAGTCATTTGATGCCCACAATCAGAAATTGATAAGAAAAAAATAAGTGACATATTTTATCATATTTTAGCAGGTATTATTTGGACTCAAATGTTTAGGTTGATTGCCCAGTTTTGGGTACAACAATGGTAAATACAACAACAGTATTTATGCACATTTATTTTCTAGTAATCTGTCTTTTAAGTTTTTTGATTTTGTTTTGGTTTTAGCAGATATGACTCCATCCTCAAGAATGTTGCCCTTTACTTTTTCAAAAGACAATTTAGCATGAAAACCATTAAGAATTAAATCAAGACTTATTACCTTAGAGGGTTAAATACTATGTAGGTACTTAGAAAGCTATCTGTAGACATTTTGTGGTAGATATGTTAAGTCTGATATCATAAACATAAAAGCATCGATATAAGAAATAGGTATTTCTCAAAAGTAATATTACTGAGTTTTATCTATATTGAATAATCAGTTTCTTACCTAGATCTGTGCTATTACCACTGTCTGCTGCTGTAATGATCATTAGAATTTTAAGAAGATTCAGAGGCTACCTAGCAAAAAATTTAGAGTCATCTGTGTCTTCACCTTCACCTATTTCATCATCATCATCCATTCAGGCGTGTTTTGGCTACATGTGCAGAAAGTTACAAAATTGTTCAGTGATTAAATTAGCATGTTTGCAAATAATTTGCACATTATTGGAAGTTCAAGTTATGAGTGTGATAGCAATTAAAAACCTTTTGCTTCAACAAACTGAAAAGTACAAATCCATGTTTATTTGTAAGACATGGGAGAGTTTCTGTGCTTCCATAGGAGCATTAATTCTGCCTTAATTTATTCATTAAATCAAGAAGAGAGAACAAGTATGAAAGCAAGTTAGCTGTGTGGTTCTTCACAACTTAGATCTGTTATATGACAAGTACCCTAGAGCTGAAACTTTTAAGACGTGCCAGACTTCAAACTCTGTGTTGTTCCTGTATGTACTTACTCTGCATTCATTACAGTAAAAAAAACCCACATTGAAACAATAAGCTTTAACAATGATGGATTTTTGGCAAAGAAATTGTTCCCAAACATTCAAAAATCAAGTGATTCCCCCAAAATAATGATACACAATATTGTATTCTTCTATTT
The DNA here is from genome assembly GCF_030463565.1 of Pelecanus crispus. Taxonomy (NCBI): domain Eukaryota; kingdom Metazoa; phylum Chordata; class Aves; order Pelecaniformes; family Pelecanidae; genus Pelecanus; species Pelecanus crispus. Next base: position 46,310,156 of record NC_134643.1, on the reverse strand, counting down.
GCTTTTCACTTTGAAGGGATAAATGAATTTAATTTTATAATTTATTTATTTGTTTATGTAGAAAGTGATGATCCTAGGATACCTAAAGACCAGCAGAGGCTAAGAAAAAATTAACTATTGTGGAATATGTATGAAATGATCAAATTTTGCCGTAGTGTTCATGCAATACTCTTACTGAGCTAAAGGACAATTAAGGATTTGTATTAGACACAGGTGATAATTCAAAGTGAAGGCATAGTGAAGTCTGCATCTTAATGGATCAATGGAAGACTATCATATGAAAATCAAGATCTATTGTTGGCTGACAGTTAACATATCCTGTGATTTTATGTTTTTTTCACATGATGTATGATTACTCTCCATAAATCCTAATTTTATAATATATACATTGAAGTATCTCCCTTAATCTGCCTGAAAGTCACTTTTAGCACTAATTGATGGCTAATTTTGCTTGGTAGGAACCACAATTTCTTTAGTTTAGTTTGTTAAGAACCATTTGAACTGTAAAGAAAAAGAACTGGGTGGAGCTATTCAGAAAAAAAGTTATTAAATTGCCTATTACTGTGTACACAGGGAATCTATGCTAATGAGATTATAAAGAACTTTTTCTGTTATTTAAGACAGACCTAAATCTCTTATTTAAGCAAAGTGTTTTAAAGCTCAGAGTATTTGTTCAGGCCCAAAAGACACAGATTCCCACTTTTTTATATTTTCCTATAATTGCTTTGGGTGAAATGTTGTCCTCAGGTCTTGGTCTTGGCACTGAAATCAGTGGGAGTGACATGAGTTCTACAAGGGCTGTAACTTGGAATTTAGTGAGCAGTGAATCAACCTGACTCATATCACAAGAGTTTTCAACATTTATATAAAGGAAGAGTTGTTTAAAGTGGTGTGTCGCTGAGCTCTCAAATGCTGGTCAGAGCTGATTCAAATGGTCTTTACAATCAGAACTTAAACATAAGTTAAAAAACACATTTGAAAAAAACTTTTTTTCAAACTAAATTATTCAGATCAAGGTAAATATGTTTTTACTGCAAATTAAAATTAAATTAAATTAAATGTCCCACAAAAGCTTGACTGCTCTACACACTTACCAGGTAGTACTGCCTTAAATCTTCCCTCCTACCCCATGCTTTTGCATTCTAGGACAGGACAGTGTTTTAGGGGGGTTCGACTCGGGATTTATGCAGACACAGTACAGTGATAGAAGCCTTTAAATTTACACCAGTTTTCCAAAAACAGCATCTTTACATCCTATCAGTGTTCTACTGTGTTTAATACACAATGTTATCCATTCAGTAAATCATTTATTGTACGTCCTCATGAAAGCAGAATGGTACAGAGAGATCTAACTGTGCAATTTATCAAAATAAATAAGTTTTATATTGGCCAGATCTTCCAACTTATCATAGTATACCATGTAAAACGTTTTTAGGATCTGAATCTTTTTGTCCTGTATATTGTCTGAGCATAAGCTACAAAGCCAGAGAGAAAGCAGCTTATTTTCCAGTAGCTGCATGAGATTTTTAATAGCACTACTAACAGATAAAATGATATTTTTAATACAATAAAACCTACTTGTATACGCACTCAAATACTAAATGAATACCATAGTAGAGGACTTTTCTGTACATGTTTTTCTTAACAAAAAACACTTAAAATGTATGTTGCAGTTACTAACAGATTGGAAGTTGACAGAGAGCTAGCACTCCGTTTTACATCACTTGGTTTTGATTCATCGCTTTTGGCACTGTTTTGCTCTAACACCAGTTTGGCATCCATTGTGTTTTATATGAAAGAATGAGTCTTGGTCTTGCAGTGTTACAAAATCAATGCCTAACAGCTCTTTCATCTTTCAAGCTAAGAAAAAAAATAGTACCCTAGTACAAAGTAAGGATAGAAGATAAAACAAGACAATGTTGACTATCTTGTCATTTATAGGTTCCTTTGTATCCTTAATGGCCTTTAGTCATTATTGTTTGGTTTTTAAACCTCTCTGCATGTATAGACATAGCTTTGCAAATGCTACAAATGGCCAATATAGAATCGAAATGTTAGTAGGTTTAACAGATTGTCTGCTAGGTAGTTTTGGGGCTTCTTATGTATATTGACCACTTATTTTCTTTCTTTTGCAGATTGTAGCGTTGCGAGAACAAAATGCACACATTCAAAGGAAAATGGCAGCTGGTGAAGGGCCTGCCGAATCAGAGCATATTGAAGGAATGGAGCCAGGGCAAAAGGTTCATGAAAAGGTATAAAATGTTAGTTTTCATTGGATCACACAATCAATATGAGAAATAATCAGGCGTAAGATTTTTGTAATCCGAATATTTTATGGGACTTCCCTTTAGAATATTCTCTGCCTACTGAAACTAGTATTGAAAAATGAGCTTGTTTAAGTGGAAAGGAAATGCGAATGGGCAGGTCCTTGCTCTTTGATAAGTTAGTGAGTTAGACCCACAGCTTATAACAAACTTTTCTTGGAACTTTTTGCATAATGCTACAATTAAGGATGCTGTATCCTGCTGAGTGATCCTCTGTATGTCACATACAGAAGAGCGAGGTGTAGTGCTGCATACATGCAAAAGAGTATATATGCAAAAACTGCTGCCAAAATAGTCCATAAGGGGAGGACAGAGACCTAAAAATGAGAAAAAGTAATTTTGCTCTGTGCTACCTATAGATACTCTTCAAATTCATGTCCATGTTCGTATAGAGAAAAGGGAAAAGCATTTTACTCACTTAGCACTCTTTCAATACAAAATAGATATATAGAATTTAGGGTAAGTATTTGCTACGTAGGGCTGAAAGTGAAAAAAAGATAGAGAATATCTGATTTGGTCTAAGCCTTAGTTTTCCAGTTTGATAAAAAACAAGTTGCATATCTTCCTCTCTTGCTTTACAGTTATTAAATTAAAGTGTGAGCATAACATAACGTTTGGCAGACAGCTGAAATGAGTAGAACTGCTGCTTGGATCTCTAATTGTGCATTTTTGTCTAATGGCATGTGATGAACAGTGGCATAAGTGATACTTATAAAAAATAACACTCATCATTATTTATTTTATAGGCAATCCAATTTACAAGGGCGCACTTGCACTGCAAGCATTAATTTTACATGTTTTGTGGTTTGTTTTATGTGTGTATTTTTGTTTGAGTAATTTATGTGGTTGAGAAACATACAGTAAATAAATACTGTTCAGCTACTTTCCTCTCCCTTGCAAAATCTTACTCTTTGACACATCTGTGAAATTTTGTTAAAACAGTGAACGTCTGTCGTGGTTTAGCCCCAGCCAGCAACTAAGCACCACGCAGCCGCTCGCTCACTCCCCCTGCCCTGGTGCAATGGGGGAGAGAATCGGAGGAGTAAGAGTGAGAAACACTCCTGGGTTGAGATAAGAACAGTTTAATAATTGAAATAAAGTAAAATAGTAATGCTAATAGTAACAGTATAATAATGATAATAACAATAATAATATACAAAGCAAGTGATGCACAATGCAATTGCTCACCACCCGCCGACCGACACCCAGACAGCTCCCGAGCAGCGATCGCTGCTCCCTGGCCAACCCCCCCCCCACCCAGTTTCTATACTGAGCATGACGTCATATGGTATGGAATAGCCCTTTGGTCAGTTTGGATCAACTATTCTGGCTGTGTGTTTCTTGTGCACCTGGCAGAGCATGGGAAGCTGAAAAAGTCCTTGACTAGCATAAGCAGTACTCAGCAACAACTAAAAACATCAGCATGTTATCAACATTCTTCTCCTACTAAATCCAAAACACAGCACTATGCCTGCTGCTAGGAAGAAAATTAACTCTATCCCAGCCGAAACCAGGACAACATCCCACTCACTTGTGCTTTTAAATACAACCACACTGCTTAGCTAAAAATCTCTAATTTTCCACTTTCTTTGCAAGCTGTGTCTTCTGCTTTGAGCACTGAGCTCATTACTTATAAGCAGAACTAAGTAGAAATAAGAATATCTGTCCTTTAAGAAATCCGCATATTAAAATATTAATGAAAGAGGAATGAAAGCCAAAGTAACACATTATTATCATTTTATATGAAATGTTTCTAGGATACTATGTCCAGAAAAATTCTATGCTTCATAATCAAAACAATTTCAGTTAGTCTTGTTAAGCTGAATTAAAAGGGTGTGCTTACTAATTTTTGCTCCTTATAGTAATGAAAGCGTGCTAGACAGGAAGTTAACAGGAGGCTATATTGACAGCAGATCAACCAGTGCACTCTAATTCACATCTTCTGCACTGGCTGCTCTCTACCTTTCTCCTGTTACCTTAGTGTCCACCATTAATTCCTCCTTAGTTTGTGAAGATGTAAACTTTGTAAAATACTCACGCTTAAGCCCAGACTCTAAGCGTTCATTTAGAAAATATTCCTTCAACTTCAGCAGTAGGGATGGAGAACAATAAGCTATGAGGTAACGGTTTGTACCTTCTTATAATACAGGAGATCAAGGTTCAGTTTCAGTCAAAGTAGATCCTACATTTTAGGTTTCCACTTTGTGGCTGATAGTCACAGCAATTATATAGGTAAAACTTTGGCAGTACCTTCAGAAAGTTACCGTATTAATCGTGCCTATCTTCTTGGACTTCCCAGGAGATACACATGTGGTAAAGTCTACACAGACATCGAAGCAGAGCTTTCCTGGGTTCACAGAACAGGTAGTCCCAAATCAGTGTAAGTCAATTAGAGGATCCCTCAGGTAAAACTTACCTACAGTAAGAGTTAGCCAGCATGGCTAACATGGAAAACATGAAGACTGGACTGTTTTCTGAGATTTATGTATGTCAAAATTTAACATCCATTCCAAAGCTGGAATAACTTCTTGTGTATTTAGGAAAAATATGTCAACATGGATTTCAGCTCATTTGTAGTATCAGTACTGAATGATTACTATATTCTTGGGGGAAAAAAAGTAATCTGACTGCATTGTACAGCAACACAGAGATATTTTGCATTACTGCAATGCTTAGAATAGGTGCTGAAAGAAGTTATTAAATACTTTTAAGCTACTTCCTCTCAAGAGGATTGAAAGAACAGTCCAAGCACTTTTCTGGGCCATTCATTTTCTTTTTCGAAAAATCTTTTTTGAAAAATGAGACATTGCCAGAGAGCTGAAAAGTTAATGTCATGCCAATAATTAAAACAATATGACCAAAGTTGCATTAGTCTGTTTATCTACACTGATAGCAAAATTAGGAAAAAAAAGTGAAAATTAAGAGCTAAAAAAAACCCTACTCCAGAACCTGAAAATCAAAGAATGCTAAAATGAGAGTTTACACATTTTATTGAAAGTAGTTTATGTATATATATTTTTATGAGACAAAAGATTTGCTTCAAAATTGTTCTACTATACCATAAATTGATTTCTATAAAGCAATGGCCCAGTACATAGTAATTTTTTTTTTTTTTTAAATGAGCTGTAAGGGAAATCAAGCTAGTTAATCTTTAAGAAATAGAAATCTTATTAATGGTGACAGGGTGTAATCATAAATGGAGACTCATTATCAAGTATAAATGAAACATCTCAAAAGAAAATAATGGTAAAATAGAATTAATGAGAAGTATTAACTATGAATATTTATTTCTTCACACACAAAAAAAAAATACACAAAGGAAAAATTCTAAGAAGAGAAAGAGTGAATGGCTTTTAATCATGATATCACAAAATTCCAAACTTTGTAAGACATCTGCTGTAGGAAAGTATTAGGGATTTCAACATGGAATTGTCATTATTTAAAAGAAAAGAAAACAAAAAAACAACAAGGAACTTCTTGGGTCTAACTTTTTGTGCCTGGAACAGACTGCAGATTGCACTGTGAGTTGCTTTCATTGGCAGGGGGATGCCAGATCGTTGAACAGGTAAGGTCATACGTGTTTTGTAGTGAGGACCTCGAGTAGGTACATTAAAATTTCTGCTCTGCAACAATAAAGCTTCTAAGCTATATCACTTAGGCAAGAGAAATTTAAAAGCCAGCAAACACAGAAACTTGTGAAGAGGCCAACTTGCACAAACAGAAGAGCTTTAAAGGACTTTGAAAAATTGTTTAAAAAAAAAAACTGACAAAGATCACCTGTTATGGGAATTAGGATGCAACTATTTCTATTATCAGATATTCTCCTACCTATATCTGTGACCACTGGACACCACTTGCCACCATCCCAATCCTTCACTTGATCTGTAAGGACGATAGCCTGATTTCCCACAAGTGAAGGTCAGGAAAGGCAGAATTCACAGTGAATAAAGTGCCCATTGGGAAATGTATTGGGAAGCAGGTAGGGAAGCTGCAAAGGTGGGACTGAACAGCATTAGAGATCAAGATGATATCAGCGGAGGGTGCGTGCAGGGATGTTAAAGGAAAGAAGCTGGGCAGGTGTGAAGCTCTGCAGCGGCACAAACAGTGAAGAAGGAGGTCGCTATCCAGCAAGGGGGTAGCTTATGTGCACCTCCTCTCAATACTGGTGGTTTCCCATCTGAAACAGCTAGCAGTGAGTGACAACAGATGAGCCCCTCTTGACAGTACAAGCAGGGTCTATTGGCTACACCTGACGTACCTCTGGGGAAACTTGAATGCAAGGTGTTAGTAAAGGATTACCAAAGTTCATCTGCTGCTTCATCCCAGAGCAATACTGCAGGAGGTTATTTATCCTATGTGGCTGTGTGGGTGGTGTTGTCAAGCAATCTTTGGTTTTCTCAGCTCAGGAGCTGATGGACAAATATAGACTATATCATGTAAAAGCACGAGTGTTTTTGACCAGTGGATTTCTACTTTAGTGAGAAAGATTTAAAAAAGGAAGCCCACAGATGCATTTGACCACCACTCTTAGGTTGGAAGTGTGTGAATTTTCATAAAATTTTCTGAATGTAGGTGGTTAATAGGGCAATGTAGAAAAAGGTTGTTATCACGTGGTAGAATACTAAGTAGGAAAAACTTGCAATCCATTCAGATAAGGTTCTATTATAAATCGCAAAAGGGGAAGATGAAATGGATTAAGTGTCTTACGAGTAACAAGCAGAATTATTCAGAAGGTAGGACACACACTTAGATAACTTAGTTTGATGTGATTGCCAGTGACAGACTTAGGATCCTAACCCCAGTAGGAATAAACTTAATCTCTTGGTATGGAAAGAGCTCTCTGAGAAAACCTCATAGCTATTTCTTAATAATTCATACAAGGTATGGGAAGGCTGGAATGAACAAACATAGCACCTATATAATATGGGAAACAGGCCTGTAACAATTCTGCAGAAATGGATCTGGGGATTAATGGGAATTATAAAAATATCATGGATCAACAGTATAAAGGCAAATGCCACAATGGGATAGCTAAACAGAACTAGAACCTGCAGGACATGTGAAATATTCCTGGACCTTTCTCGGCGCTGGTAAGGCTTCAGCTGAAGTCTTGTACCCAGCTTTGGGTCCCACACTTGAAGAGAGATATGGACTTTCTTGAGAAGAATTCAAAAGATAGCAATAAAAACAATCAGAAATCTAGAGAACATAACCTGTGAGAATAATTTTCAAAATGTAGACTGAAAATCTAGAGAAGAAAAGACTAACGGGCACAGAATTATTATCTTCAAATATATAAAATATATAAAATATAGCTTCAGATATAAAGGGAATCAGTCAAGGAGACTCAAGAACTGGAACCTTTTAAGGATTTTTAGGAGAAATAACCTCCATTTGACACAGGATACAGTGCCGAGAGGGTGATGGGCTAGGAGGTTAGCTCTGTGATTCTGTATTACAGGGCAGCCAGAGCACCATTTTAAATTCTATATTCACAAGCACTGTCCTCCGAGTGAAGCACCAAGGCTTCCAACAATAATATATTAAATCCCAGTAAAAGTGGTAATATATTTAGTAATTGCTTCAGAACTCTGACTGACTACAAAAGCAGTTTTATGAGATGATAAAGCAAGGTATATGTCCTTCTCATTGACAACTACATGGCCAATTCTCATGTATGAAGGCTAAGAGGAATTTTAAAATAGAGAAAGCAGCCAAAAAATATTCCAATGATAAAATAATGAAACAAAGACTCTAAATTCTCTAATGAATGAGAAATGAAACCATTTTCTAAATATGAGAAACAATTAATGAGTAGGTAGAGTAATCCAAGCATATGCAAAACCCCAGACTTAACTGTTTTGCCATGTATCAGTGTAATTGGGTTTTTTATGTGAAATAATGAAATCATATGTTTTTTTAAATCCCTAAGAAAAGTTTCAAAGGAAAAAGAAAATAAAGGGTTATGGCATACCAATGATCCAGTTAATCTAGCACTTTTTCTTCTCAGTTCCAAACTGTGAGATATTTTAGAAAAAAATCCATCAAAACAAATATTTGGGATTATTCCTATGCAAGGTTTTTTTTCAGAGTTCTATTTTGTTACATGTAGAACTATATCAGAAACATTTTTTCCAGTCCTATCTGAAGTCACTTTGAATAGTCTTATTATTCATATTATGAACAAAATAGACATATCTAACAGAGACAGAGAGATTCTACATTACCAGTATAAAAACCACATATATTTTTATGGAAATTCATCACTCGTTAGTTTGTTTTTCAGGGAAATGGCTATACGAAGGCTAATATTTTGGTTTGGAAAAAAACCCAATTGCACATACCAGAGACCATCATCAGATTATTTGCCCATCTAACTCATAACCCATTGTGTTATTACATTGTTTCCTGTGTAATTTTAAGTCAGTACGATTCATTCTGGTTTTTATCAGAAAGCCATATAAAAGTCCTTGTAAGTGTATGAAGTAATGAGTTACTTGAGGAATCCAGTGTCTCTACTTTTATTTGCCATTTTGAACTAGCAATAGTTTTCATCTATATCCAGTCAATGGTCATGGTCAGACTGGAGGTAGAAAATATTTTTCCACAGTCGCTGAAGGATAATTTGTCAAGATACCCCAAATATAAGATTTTCATTACTAAAATAGTAGTTAGTACATTTAAAGACAAATTGGAATGCCTGAGCCTGTGGCTGAATCTCATCCACCGTCTACCGTGTGTAACCAGAACAAGAAATAGGAATGAGTCTCAGATGCTGATAGGAGGCACAGTGTGCTCTGTGCTCTCATTTCTTGCTATGGACTGTGTCCCTTTAAAGTGGTGCTTGCTGGACCCCCAGAAATAAGATAGTGAGAACAGGTATTTTGTTTTCAAATGAAGTCATTATTTCCTGCTGATATTTATTTCAGCTTCCATAAAAGCCATGGAAATTGAATTATTCAGTAAAATGGAATGTTGTCAGAAATGCTCATATACAAATTGGGAAGGGTTGAAGGTGCTTTGGAAAGCATTTAATCTTCTGATGTTTGTATACCTTAAATGCCCACCATTAAAGTGTCTCCTTCACTTACAATGATCTCTTTCCTTGATGGTTCAAAATTCACTGCCTATTTCTGGCCCATATTGGAGAATATTCCACAGTAAGTTCCATGCCACATCTTTTAATTCAAATGTGTAACAAATCATTGCCATAATTCTTCTGAAGTTAATGAAGTTTTATCAGAGATTAATTGGCCTGGGGAATGACTATTTTCATCCTGAAAGATGCCTTGTATGCATAGGAGGGTTCCTGCTTCACAAAGCACTTCAGCATGGATTCCTGTTACACTGAACACATGAAAGCTAAGCATTTAAGTGCAGCATAAATCAGGATTTTTCTCCTTGGAAGCACACTGTTTCTATTTTTAAAATGTATTGCTAATATTTGTAACTGCAACTTGTAAACACTAGTAAAATACAAAGCCTATTTGTCCTTATTTGGTGCCTTTATTTTTTTTAATATTTCATATGTCATATGTGATATTCATATTCATATGTGATACCTATAACCTGCTAATAAGGGAACTCTTCCTTATTCCAAGATACATAACTGTACCATTAAAACTCATTAACTAGTTCTGTGGTTTTACCAACTTTTTATAACAAGTATACAACACTGGTCCTACCTGTAGTAAGGGCAGTTTTACCAGCACGATCATTCCTTTCCCCACAGAATAATAAACTAGAATATTTTAGGCATGTGGAAACAGGTATGTATGTCAGGACAGGTAAAACAGTCCAGTAGTCCTGGTGCAACAAAGTCCTTTTTCTCCTAAATAAATAATGGTACATTTTATAAGGAACTCAGAGCTGTATATAATTACTTTCTACATGTGTTAAACAGCTGGGGGTATTTTGCCTTATAATATACGCCAGGCCGTTCACATTCAGCTTATTTCAGAATCACATTTTTTCTTTGTACTTGTAACACTAACATTCCAATAATTAAATCAAATGCTGGTAGTTTATAAATACTAAAATCTGTTAAAACATTGACAATAATTATAGACATCTAATGCTGTAGGAGTAAAAGGTGTTTTGCCAAAGCAAACACAGTGGGCTAAAATGTTAAGAGTGCAGATCAAATAAAATTAAAATTAAATCATATAATAAAAGTAACAGGTCTCTTTCATAGCAGTGATTCATCAGAATCTGTTCCATTTTTGAACTTGACTCTTTTTGGATTTTCTGATCACTTTGTATAGTCAGTAGAATACTGCAGAAGAAAAATTTGCGTTTCAGTTTTTACTTACTAATTTATATCACATGTGCTCCTTTGTTTTGAATGAATAGATAAAATTCTTTCCTTTTAACTGGTAGTATAGTATAAAGGCAGAGAACGGAGTGAAGGACAGGTATAGCCCTCATCAGAAGCAGCACTTTAAAAGAGGTCTTAGTAGGGATTGAACACCAACCATCAAAGGGTTGTTTGTAACTTAGAGAAAGGACTTTTTGTTTTGCTGTTTACTGAGTGCAATCACAATGTATGCTGTATAAAAAATAGTGGGAGATACAATCCTTGCCCCAAAGCATTCATGTTCTGAATTAGAGAAATAATACACTTCAGACACAAAATGTGTTTTGTAACCAGATGATGGGTTTGTTTCCAAGCAGTGCAGATATCTTTCTGGCTTTCTAATCATCCCTTTCTGGATTAATATTGATAAAGCTAATTAAAGAAGCGTGTGCTGAGGGGGACTTAATGAAGATTGATGGCTTGACACACCTGGGGAGGTGAGAGGTTTTCAGAGTGAAAGGAAATATGGATAAAACCTGCAGCTGGGATTAGAAGTCTTCATGAATCTAAGGAGTAAGTCTAGGAGAATATGCAATACTCTCTCTGAAAGAGTCTAGGCAAACATTTTGTAAGTACTGTTCTGCTTAATGGTTGAGTATGTCTGCATGGCTATGAATAGTTAGTGCTCAACACTATAGCATAGGGATTTTTATTATAGTGAAAAGCTGCACTACTTATGCATTATTTACATGATAAATCAATAGACTTCTCAGAAGTTCAATTTTTCAAGAAATCAGCTTGTTGTCTGTTTCATATAAATTAATTTGTCTTTCAGTCATAAAAACTTCTTTTCCTTTTCACTTAATAGAAAATCCTGTATAGTTCTACATCTCAAGCATGTTAAAACACTGCTTTAAAAGCCTCATTACCTTTGCAGGGGAATTTTACACTTCAAGCACTGTGTTAGCTGGCAGCATTGGCTGACTGATTTTGCTGGATGATTTACTGCAAGAGTTGCCAGGCCAGTTATTTCTAATGATTGGCTGGTGAGACTACTAAGAAAAAGGAGTTACTCAAGGCAAATGAGGGTGGGGTTCATATGTATATTTGGTTTGGGCAGCTAACTAGCCTGTATAATAAAGAAGCAGGAACTGATTTCTCTCTCCTGTTTAAGATCTCAGAAACACTTCTAATAGTGTAAAAGAGAAATAGGCAGGCATTCTGGAAGAAACCAACAAGAAGAAAAATACCCACCCATCGAGTAAACTCCCCCCCGCCCCTTTTTCAAAATGAGTAAAGTGTGATGGATGATTATAGGATTCAGAAAGAAGAATAAGAGCTGAACACTGATCAGGAAGCAGAGTTATTCCAGATCTTTAAAGTAGCAATAAAAGCTGGAGTTTTTTGATGGCTTGGTAGAAAGAGCAAGAAAGTGAGGATGTTTGGAGAGAAAAGTGGTGGAGAAGGTAGCTATTTTTACATCACTGTTGGGTTGGGGAAGAAATATTTCAGTTGAGAGAACATTGGCTTTGATACTTGATTAGAGGTTGGAGAAAATTCAGAGTAACTGAAGAGGAGACCTCTAATGATTATGAGATTACTGCCTGACACAGACCAAAAGATGTGGAACAACCTGGAGAAGCAGCAGAGCCTTCAAACATAAAGAGGCAACCAACCACTCAGAAATGACTGTGACAGCTTAGATATAATGCTATTATTTTTGGCATAGCTTTTCACATTCTGTTTTGTGTGCCGGTTATATGGATGATGATCATATTGCTTTTGCTTGTTTAGTTGTCACTTGTGATTGGGCTATCGCATAGCTATGTATCTGTGTTAATATAATTTACTTTCTTTTAAGCCTTTTGCATGAGGCATTTGAATGGAATAGGGGTAGAAGAACTCTATGCTACAGTAAAAAGCATCTTCTGGTAGCTTGTTATTTATTCTTACATCTCAAACAGCATCAGTAAACATTACTCTTTGCAGCGTTAAATTTTACTCTTACTTTCATAAAGTCAAGTCAAGTGTATAATTTATCTTCCTTTGGTGATTATTTTACTTCCTTTTTAGTATTTCTGTACTACAGAATTCAGACAAGTTTATTTGACCTGAGAAATATACAGTATTTCTGCCTCCCCAATGATCTGGCCCTCATGGCCAGCTTTTCTGAATCAGGAGGAATATCTCCACCACTACAGAGCTAAAAATAATCTTTTATCCTTGGGATTTGGGACAAACTTTTCCAATTTGTCTGCCTGTTTTAAAAGCTTAAAAAAAAAAAAAAACCCACCAAAAAAAACCCCACAACTGTTTTTAAAGCTTTTAAACTTTATATGGCATTTCTTTCCTACTCTTCCTTACGTTGAGTTTTCTATATATGGATTATTCATAGGAATTATCTTGGTTCAAAGAGAGTTTAAACATAACTTATGTTTTAAAATTGGTACTACTACTGATCATGTTGTATTTCCAAAACATTTCTGAAGTGATTTATACCACTGAAATTTTGTATATTGCATATGAAGTACAGGAAAGTTTTCATATCTCAGCTGCCATATCAGCAGTTGACTGACCAAAAGGCAGAGCAACTGATCAAATACATCCATGTTTTATAGAGCAACAGCTGGCACCTGCCTTAGTAGATGAGGAAGGGAGAAGTCTCACAAAATTGAGTGAGTCAGTGATGTTTCTTTAGGTTGAGATGCCATCCTAGAATAACAGGGAGTAAAAGAGGGATATCTTGAAGTCCAGTCACCATGACTGTTAGGGTCACAGGCTTATGGCAGAAATGAGAATATGTCATATCTGGAGGCAGGTAAATGTATATTCCAGTCTCCAAGAGCTTATGCAGCAATGATCTTCTGTTATTTAGAAGCAATTCTGTCTTATTTTTATAGCCTTTCTAAATATTGTGGTTTTTCTGAAAACAGTTTCTTGCTGAACATTAGCTTGTATCCATTGCTTTATTTTATGTATGCTTTAGATCAGTGCTTTCGTGTCCAACTTCATACTGGCAAAAAAAAAGAAAGAAAATTAAATTCCCTGTTTTGGCATGTTATAAGGTTCAGAGAGAACTTGCATAAACTTGTGTTCTTTGTTTACATATATTTACAATATTCGTATGGGCAAATGAACCTTCACATAATTAGCAAATAGAACTCACTATACACAGACCTTTGAAAAGCCATTTTAATGTTAGATTTTATGTTGCATGTCAAGAAAAATATGTATAATCAAAAGGGTGTTTTCAACAAAAGTTTTCATGTTTTTAAAGATTACTCATTTCTGACATTACATTCTAGTGTAATATAGTGTCAGAAGTCTTCTGAGTTACGCTATTTACCAAAGGTAGCTAGCCTGACAAACACAGACAGTTTCCTTGAACATTAGGAGGAAAGCCTGAGAGAAATTTGTTCGGTATGAACTCTCAAAACCCACAATGACATTATACTGACTTGAGAACATGGTGAGGACTTCAGTTTTGATGCTAGGGCTTTATGGTGCAATAAACTCACCAGTACTTCTTTAAAAAAGAATTTAGAGAGTGTCTTAGTAAAGAGTAGACATAAGGCACACACTTTTAGGGTTTTAAAAAAAAACAAAAAACAAAACAAAAAACGCCCAATGCTTACACCATAAAAATACTAGTTTCTTCTAGGAATTCTAAAAGAGTGGACTTCTGAATTTTAAGATTACTTTCAATTATTCAAAGGTACCTTGTGGTTAGACAGAGCTTAATTTAGTCCTTTAGGCATGGAAATGCTTATGCACATGGGCATCATGTGAATCACCTGTGTTCATAGTACCACAACCTGAGAGGCACTGATGAGGAGTTCCATCAAGTAAATGAGTCCTATCTCCACTGCTGACTGTTCACAGGTAACCCAGTGAGATTTGCTTTTTTTTCCTTCTCACTGCTCTCTGAGGTTAAATTCTAGCACAGAATACATAATTAATTACTGGTTGATAGTATTTAGACCAAACGTATCTGTGTCAGATGTTTTACAACTGGAGAGAAAATATCACTTGGAGCTGCTTTTTATTGTTCTTGGGGTTTGCCTTTATAAAATTAGGTTCCTGTGTATATTTTGCTACATATGTATTTGACTGTAAGGTTCTTTCTACAAAATAAAATAGAGAAGTACTTTGCAATCAATAGCCTGGGACAATTTTACAATGCTTTGCTAACTGCTGTGGTCTGGTGTCCTTACTCTTTTTTTTTTTAACTTTAGTGTACCTCCACTTAGTTTACCTTCAGTGTTATTGCTAAGGCTTAACTGAAAGGGCAATATGAAATGGATTAATAGAGGCTACAATATTCTGTGTTAGTCTTGGTTTACACTTTCTCCTGGTGTTCCTTTTACGTTTGTTCTTGTTTTTTACTAGTAAACCAGACTGCAGCTGGTTTTCCTTTTACTGTTTCATGGCAGAGAGAATAGGGGAGAGAAGCAATGATCTAGAGGGGATTTTTTGTTATGTGTAATGCTCCAATTTGCTGTCCTCCTCTCTGCTGACACACCTATACAAACAGCAGATTGCTTACTGCTGTGCTTTTTGGATCTTGAAAGAAAGAAAATCTGATACCAGGGATGTTGGTTTACTTTTCATATTGTTCAGCAGTAGGGAGCATGAACATTTGTTTCCCTCCTCCATTTCCACAGAGCATAAGCAATTCAAAGATTCACACACACACACACGACATTTCTTGTTTAATCGTATTACCCTTTATGGCACTTGATCCTACAGGATATTTTTTGAACTTTGATTTCCTCTGCATTGTGCCATCCCTGTTGTAGTTCATACCGTCACTGTCATTAGATTTACTTGACAATTGTTTCATCTCCTTTCTGTTTCTCTTCCTAGCTTGTTTTGCTATATTTTGGTGAATGTAAAAGCTTTCTTTATGAAGTAAGATTATCTCTGAAACCCTTAGTATGGACAGTGATTTCTCAGTTATTTATCTGGTATGTGGTGACACACCACAAAAAAACCCCTCCAAAACCCCACAGCAGTCCTTCCTCTGCTGTTGCTCTTTCCCTCATTCTTCCCAGTGATGAGGAAAGCAAGTGCTGCCTTGCTGGGTACAGACGTGGTTGCTCATTTACCTGTGGTTGCTCTGAACTAGCCCCAGCAAAGCTGGCTGAGGTTGTATGAGGTCTTTCAGGCTGATGCCAACCAGATTTCTCATCTGGCTGCGAAACCCGTGGAAGGGGACAGGGGAAGAGGGCAGAGACCCTTACGGCGTGCGTAGCAAGCGCGCACACGTTGCAGCTGTGTGTACCCGTTGTGTCTGTAGAAAGCAAAAAAGATGAAGTCAAGAATATATGATGGTACCATTTCTGCGGCATTGTGGCCTAAATAAGTAAATGTGATAGAAACAGATGGACTGTCTTATTGGATAAACTAGTTAGTAAACAAAAGCGAAGCATTGGAGCATATGAGCTATTTGCCACGTTTCTTTTTTCAAGGAAAAAATAGCCATTGCTAATAGATACTTTTATGTGAAATTACTGAAATTAAGGAATGTGCCCATATGTAGCTTTTTCACAGCCACATTTGATAGACAGCATCATGAAATTTGTTGAAGACTTTCTCTGGATGACTGACTTGTAAGCCAGATCTGGGGACCGTGTACATTTTTTGTTTTCTCTGCTAGAATGTTTCAACTGGTTAGAAGGTTTTCTTTAATGTTCCTGCCCTCCTTTAAACACTTCTCAATTGTTTCAGCTTACTTTCAGTACTTTCTTTTTTCACTCCTTCTGTACTAATTTGACACTTTTTCTTGCATATATTGGGGATTTTGGGTAGTGTAGGGATATGACAGTTAAGAATGTCTGTTTTGAAACTCTTTTGTGCATGCTTTTTCGTGATTTCCCTCAGTGCTTCAGGTAATAATTAACAGATCTATTCAAAACTTAGATGTCATTATTTTAAGCATTCAACTAATTGTTTATTTACAAATGGATTGCAATTAATACACAATATCATCAAGAGGAAACTCTTTGCAGGCGAGGAAATGTTTCAGCACAAAAAATTAAACCAGATTAAAAATAAATAAATAAATAAATTTTTAAAAAAAGAAAATGAGGGACATGGACGTTCTTCACAAAACCAGTAATAGAGAAGATGCTGCAGTTCTGCCCCACAGCTTATTCCATAGGGAATTCCTCTGGGACTTGTGAGGGTCCTGCTGCTTTCACTAAGTCAGAAAGTGCATTTGAATCAGCGTCATCTACAGGATGTCTTTTGTTTCTACCAGCAAAGCATATTTTCACATTCTTGTTCAAGCTTTTTTTGTTTGGGGGAGAGGGCAAATTATGACCATAAAACTGTTGGTAAAAGCCCTCCTGAGAACCTGAGGAATGTTATGTCAGTTACTTCTTGAATTAATGCTTAATAATTTTCTGCCTGTGGTCTCTTGGAGTGATTACTCCATGTGATGTACCCATATAATGGATATATCATAACATAATAGCAAGGCATAAAAGTGACAAAATGTCAGTTAAAATCCCTAGGTAAACTTTTAAAGTATGCCTCAAAATTCTAAAAATACCAATTTTTAAGCTGAGTTTTTTATTTCTAATAGTATTTTTAAAGAAAACTCTTTTTTAATCCCAATCATACTAAGAAAAAAAAATTTTGACTTCTTTGTAAACTGGAAATTTTAAATGCCAACCAGGTATATATATATGAATACTGGAATAATATAAACCAAAAGTGAACAATGAGTAGAATTAAAGCGGCTTGTACAAAGAGTTCATCAAAGAATTATGAGAAGCTTATGTGCATAAATCAAAGTATATACATGAATAATTGGCAGTCGGTGTTTGTCTAGTGGTGAGGGTTTAATTCTAAATACTTTTTTATTTGTCTTTGCATAAATTAATAGAAAAAATATATTTTTCACATTTTAATTTATATGTGTTTTGGTTATTAATATATTTAGGAAAAAAATTGTTAATGAAAAAAAAATTCTCTGCCGTTGAACATACTCCTAGATATCGAAGGTTGCCATTTCAAAATGACCATGGCCTATATGTCGTAAGGTATATTCTTACATGCCATTTATTGCTTTTCATATTTGGTATTTTGCTGCTTATAATCTTGCAGAAATTCATGGACCACTATGTAGAGAATCATAGGGCAAACTCAATGCATGGTAAAATTTGTTCATCTGTGACAACCACTAAAATTTCTGTATGAAATTAAAACTATAAAACAGATTATTATAATCATAGATAAAAAGTTATCTCAAATTTACACAATGGAATAACGTATGATGGTTACAATGTTTTATCCTGTTTGAGTACTACTTTGTTTACATATGTGATTGCTGCATGTTAATGGGATTTAGATTCAAGTAGACTAACTGAACACTTTCCAAACAATAAACTGAATGTAAATAAGTTTTTTAATTACTATTGTTATTTTACCGTAATATCCTGAAAGTAGATCAAAGATGGTTCAGCAGCTAACGTAAAATGTGAAGATAATATAATTAAGCAATTTTGGAACTGAGTTATTTGATATAATGAAATTTTAGAGTAAAATAATTTTATTCAATGATCCACAGACGGGCAGGTGGTCTTGATCTGGGCTCATTTTATGGCTGACTGGGGAAAGAATGTGCTTAAAGCCATTAAACAAAGTAATGTTCTTTGAATTTGCTGGAAGGTTTTTGTTTATTTTTTCATGTTATAGGTCAAAAGCAAATCATTTTGCGTTTACTTGTTCTTTTTGCCTATTTTGTTTTGACATGAGATAATGGCTTAGCCTATGCTGGAAAAGGTTAGTGTGACTATCTAGTATAATGAGGTAATGCCAGCAAGTCCTCCTAGTGCACACGCTTCTTTCCTGACATCATTTATTTGCAATATAGATCATATTCCAAATGCAATAAGGTATTCTGGTCTTTTGAGGGTTTTTTTTCTTTATAACTATATTCATACCAGGGCTTTCAGCAGCACACAAACTGCTTCAGCAGAACTTGTTTCTAATGTAGACTTAACCAGTGTGTTGTCCAGACTCCAAGCACTTTCTGGTGCAGTGAATTTGCGATTTACTAGTGTTGCTTCCTGTCTGTAGTGTGGCCTATTTTGGAAATGAAATAGACTTTGATTAAGTTTAAATGCTGTGTAAGTTTAGCTAAGATGTATACTTTCGATTTGGTGATTTTTAGGAGTCGTATTGTTGCAATTTGTACTTGAGTAGCCCCAATGTCAAACTAAAGCTATTTTTGGATAGTGTTCTGCTCTGCAGTCATTTACTTCTCTATGTGATGTTACATTCTGGAATCCCTTGATATGAATTAATACTAATCTTTTGCAATTTTTTCAAAACTACAGCTGTCTTACCTACCATGAAAATTATTGTGGTTTTCTCTTCCTAGTTGCTTTTGTAATTTTAAAAATAATCTTTGTTTTAGAAATTCCTTAGATATAGTCCACACTAAAAGATAATTAATAAATAATGTCACTTCTCTGTTAACAGCGCCTATCCAATGGCTCCATAGACTCCAATGATGAAGCCAGTCAAGTTGTTGAACTTCAGGAACTACTGGAAAAGCAAAACTATGAAATGGCACAAATGAAGGAGCGTTTGGCTGCGCTGTCTTCGCGGGTGGGAGAGGTAGAGCAGGAAGCTGAGACCGCCAGAAAGGAGCTCATTAAAACTGAAGAAATGAACAGTAAATATCAGAGAGACATTAGAGAGGTAAGGAGTTCACCACACTCACCTCCTATTTCTTGGCTGCTGTTCCTGTGATACCCAGTACAAACTGATGGAGGCCAAGGAATACAGGAAGCAAAAGTTGAACACTGATAAAAGCCATTGTACATAGGAAATGCAAAATTTACATTAAGAAATAGTACTAGTAATCTCTTTATAAAAGCATGTTCATAGAACTGTGTCTGTATACGTGCAACTCTAATAGGAGGAAGGCCAACTCCTTTGTGTTTTAGCATTACCGGAGAGCATTCTGGCAAGTTTTCAGCCATTTCAAGTTTTTAAGATGAACTCTGTTAAATAGAGATGCTAAATAGATAGTCTAAAGTACATTTTAAAAACTCCTGGGCTGTTTTATAGAATGGTGTTATTTATATAATCAATTATAATATTTACTGATGTATGGTAACTTTATTACTCCTGTTATAATATACTATTCCCTTCTCTCAATAAATGGAAATATAATTCAATTTTCCTTTTCTTTCTTCCTCTTAAATTTGTGATGCTCCTTAGTACTCTCCAGAGTATGTTGTCTTATGTGGATGTTCTCAATATGTGTGGATGGTTGGCTTCTAGAATCCGTTTTAGCATTTTGAAATTAGTTATCTTTCTGTTACAATGCTTCCTACAATATAGGCATTTCATATGGATGTGTGTATGTACATATATGCATATGTATGTATACATTTAACTTGTTATTTCTAGAATCTATTTAACCTATTCTGGAAGAAATGTTCCCTCGGAACTTCTGATGCCTGACACAGCCTCAAAGTGTCTTCACATCTTTGTACTCTGCCTCTTTTTAAGTATTGTATTATTTTTATCCGGTTACAAAAACTAGTTTGTGCTGATATGTTTCTCCTTTTCCACCACTGCTACGTTATATCACTAGGGGTCTCTAATATCTCCACTCTCATTTACCTTTTGACAAATATTGCTGTTTTATGGACGCTTGATTGCCACGTGCTCTTTCTCCCTTAAATACCACATTACACCAGCTACAGGCTTACTTGCTTTCAGCCCTTTGCTTCTTAAGCAAAGTGGCTACTAATACTTTGCATGTAGAGTAATTAGCAAGTATCAGTGCAAAATCTGCTGTGAAAGGTACTTGTAAAGGTGGAAGTGCCTGTCTTCATTATTTCATACAGCCACAGAAAATAGTCTTCCCAATGCAGAAAATGAAACAAGAAGGGTAGTTTAGTATGTGTAACTTGGATAAATTACTGGATTTTTTTCCTGTGTGTTTTTAATGAATTACATACATAATTACTATTTTTATGGGTTTTTTTTCCCAGCAATATGCAAAAGGATTACCTGGATATGGTCCATTTTAGGACCAGCTCTTTAGATCAATTTTTATGTTTATTGTGTCTTACTTGAAAAATAATCTCACTTACTTCAACGCTGCTTTCATAATGTAATATAACACAAACAACAAAACATGCTGATCAGTAAATATTTTCATTGTGAGAGATTATGTGGGCAACATGTAAGTCTTCTCAAGAGTCAGACACAAGTTTAAGAAGAATAAAATTTTCTGCTTTCACTAAAATTAATTTAAGAGAAATAAACAGTATAATAGACTAATGAATAATCTATCTAAATTACATCTATTGACTTCAGTGAAGCCAGCTTGTAACACATGACTGAAAACAGCTCAAGATTTTAAAGAAATCCTTATCCATAACATATATGGATCACATATCCATTTGTTATGGTTATGTTATGTATCCAGTGCTGTGGTCACTTGTTTTCCTGAAATTTCAGGACATGTCACCTGCTGTCTGCTACATGTGCTTCAGCAAAACGCAGGAATAAGAGTAGAAATGTGCATATACATTTTTTTCCCCACATTACTGCACTATATTTCTACTATTATGTAACTATAGCAGTTTTTCTAATCAAGCCTGCTGTTATTTAAGAAGAAAACAAGTAAACATGAGCTGCATTTGCTAGTTTTTTGCACTGAAAAATACAGAAACTAGAAAAATATACAAAAGTTGAGGATTGTTTCTGTTTGCTCTACTCAACAGCTACCACTTTAAATATCATACTTGCAAGAAATCCCAAAGGAAATAAATTCTCTTTAAAACAGAAAAATTACTGCTGAGCATACCTTACATCCCTGTCTACTGTTAGCATGAAAATTAAACTGGCATAAAATTATGTAGCACTTTAATTGAATGGTTCTTGATGGGGTTTTTCGTCATGTTAGGCAATGGCACAAAAGGAAGATATGGAAGAGAGAATAACTACGCTGGAGAAGCGCTACCTCAGTGCACAGAGAGAATCCACCTCCATACATGACATGAACGATAAGCTGGAAAATGAACTGGCAAACAAGGAAGCTATCCTACGTCAGGTACAGTATCTGCATTAGTCAGTTGATTTCTTCATACACAATGAAAATTAATGCAAAAAAGGGGGTAGATCTACAGTAGGAAGTTTGCATTAGGTTAATCTGTTCATTTTTAATCAACAGATCAGTTAATCTAAAAAAACCCAAGTTGTTCAGCATCTCTAAGCTTCCTATCAGCCACTACAACTGTGAATACCAAATCAATGTGTACATTCAGCAGTACATTCAGTACAGTTGTAAAATAGCTGTATCTTCTAATAGTGTCCTGCATAAATGCACATCATCATATCCTCTAAGTAAAGGATTAACTTTGTGTCTTCTGTAATGATTTTCTGAATTTTATTTTTAAACAAAAAATCAAAAAAATAGTATAAGCAAAAGAAATTCCCTTCTGCAGGAAAGACCAAAATTTGCATAGAATAGGTTCTAAAGATTTCATGTATTAGCAGTGTGTAGATAAAATTTTACACAGCTCAATGATCCTTGAATATCTTTTAGAAAAGAATATAACATGATTGTGCAGTTTTCTCTCATGGTACTTTGTTTCCACGGTGATTCCAAAAGCTGTAGCGTAAAGTGAACAGGAAAAAACCGTGGTTTGTAACTTGAAGCATACAATGTGAACTGAAAGCTAACATGAAATGAACATAACTCAAACTGTAGAAGATTAAATTGCTCCTCATCCTCAGTATCAGACTTCTGCGGTTTTTTCACCACAAATAAAATGTTTGAATTTTGTGTCTTGAAATATAAAATGTTATATGAGAAACGAGACTGTATGATCTAATAATCTCTGCTTCTGTGATTGTATGCAGATATATTTACACACACAAGCACACATCCCTCTGTATGCATGTGTGTGTATATATATATATATACATATGTGACTACCTCTTCAAGGAAATTAAAGCATCAGCACTCAAACTCCCCAGCTTCTGCCAGCTTCCTTTGGCTATTTTAAGAGGTGTCTTCAATTGTTGGGGCGGGGGGACGGGACGGACACCAAACATCCAACAATGGAAAAGTAAGGTACCTGCATCTGTCCTTAGAGTTTTTCTTGCTGACAATGTAAGCCATGCTGTGCTGCAGAGGTCTACCGCATCAAGGCAGTCAGCAACAGAACTAGGCCTAGGATACCTACAGGCAGACTTAAAGTTGCTTTGCAGCATTGCAGTGTGAAAAGCCTACATTTTCATGCTTTTGAAGGAATAAAAGGAATCTAAAAGCACACTCCTTCTTCATTATGTCTTCTATTACCTTGAATGAATGGGAAAACAGGAAACACTTGTCAAGCCATTAAAAACTTCTTAATCGTGTGGTGCATCTCAGTAAGCCAGAAAATACTGCAGTTATCAGAAGTCTTCCTGTTTCTCTTTAATTGTTATCACAGATTAAACAATTTCACTTTGGTAAAATGAGACTTAATTGTAGGTTCACAATGAACAATATCACTGTAACCTTAAGCAAATAGCAACCAGGATGTGATCATGAATGAATTAGCTGAGCAACAATTGTCAGTTTTAACATTTTCTCATATACAATTGGCATTCGCTCAGAAAATTGCATTTGGCAGTTTTTTCATAAACTTTGCTGGGAATTCTATCCTTTGGAATTGTCCTTCTGTCCCACATTAGCTCATACATAAACTTTTCTGTGAGATGGACTCAATATTTCCATTTAGAAAATTCTCATTTTACTGGTACCAATACTTTTATTTTGCTCAGATAAGCAATGCATTGATCAGAGGAGCTTTTTGCTCATCTTCATGAGTACCATTTTACAGCTCCTTTTCTTCACCTTCATATGATCTTTGAGCCTCAAATCACTCATCATTAGTGAGGCTGGCAGCCTACATGGTTCCATGCTTGAGTTTCCAATAAGCTCTCCCAGGTTGTGGAGTATCTATGCTTATGTAGTGAGTTTTGATTGCTTCGCCAATACCCAAGACATTGAAGGAAAATCTTAATTCTGATTTTATTTTTCATACCTGTTTATCTATCTTTGACCTTTAGTTGGAAGACAAAAACAGACAGCTGCAAGAGCGTCTAGAACTGGCTGAGCAGAAGCTGCAGCAGACGATGAGGAAGGCTGAAACCTTACCTGAAGTGGAGGCTGAGCTGGCTCAGAGAATTGCAGCTCTGACTAAGGTACTGCCCTGAGAAATAGGCTCACTGCAGAGGCCCCGCTGTTTAGCATTGATTTGCATCCTGATTCCTCATCTCAAGGACAAAACAAAAGTAGTATCAAGCTGATTTGAAAGGAGAAAACTTTTCCTGATAAGTATGTGCCACAAGTTTAACCAGGAATGGTCTCAATGCCGTGTTTGTAATTCTTAGCATTTTGGTAATAGGAGAAGTAGTTATCTGTAAGTTAGCCTAGACTATATTTACAAAGGAGTCATATATTTCTAATACACCAGCATTACTTATCCTAGGAGGATTCATTTTACTGTGTAAGAATTTCTAATTTAAGGGAAGAGGCAGGGGCGGGGGGAAGTCCCATTCGTATACATACTTAGTTCTTCTGGAAGTTTTCATACACCATGTATGTGAAACAACAACTATTTTCATTGCAATAAGTGCTATAAAATCAAATCTTAATGGCAGCTGGGATCATTTGTACAGCACAAATGAAGACAACTTGCAGTACATACTTACAAGTTTTGTTTCAAACGATTCTTTGTATCATGTATTTGCAAAGATAAATGTGAAACCCTGAGAGGACTTCAGACTGGTTTTTCTGGTAAATTTATTATATGGCAGCTTTCTTGCAGAAAAAATAAGAAGATAAAAATAAATTTTCAGTACTGTGGTTTTCATATTTGGCCTATAATAGTTTCAGGTGTGCATGTAGTTAATACTACAGCTTGGGTATTGTCAGCTTCATAAAGACATATATCGGTAATATGTTTATTCTTCATCTCTTAAAATCATACAAATAAAGAAAAATGCATTTAAGAGATTGTATTACATATCATTCTGATTTATCTAAGCTTTCCTTTCTTTACTGCCAAGGAATCTTTCTAGCTATTTATGTGCCTAGCCATTTTTATATTTGATGGATTTTTTCAATTCTCATGTTTTTCTATTTAGCCTTAAGTGCTGAGCAGCTCACTAATGAAGCCGAATTTTTAAGTAGTTTAGTTAAGAAGTAGAAAGAAAGAGAAGCTTTGGGGGGGGGATTTGATTTCTTTCTTTTTTTTTTTTATTTTATTAAGCAAGATCATTATTCAGTAATCAAGATTTTGTGCTGTCCACTTTAGATTTATATGAATGGGTGGGAATTTGAAAGAGACTTAAAATGGGGGGAAAAAAGAAGAATCGGCAAAAACGTGAGCTACGTGAAATATCAAACAAATGTCATTTTAAGAAAAACTCAGGTGCACATAAGAGCAATCCCTTGGCATTTTAACTTCTTTTTTTCAGTTGTTTCTGATTCAATAAATAATCACATATTGTAATGCCCTCAGTAGCTTAAAAATACTGTTTTCTATTTTAAGAGCATTTTTCCTGAATAATTTCTCCAACAATTAGCCACCAGTAAGTATTTTGCAGTCTCAAGCATGTCTTTTCTTGTAACTGCATTTTTCCTTGAACATATATTAATAACAAATATTGTAAGAAGAAATCCCATTTCAACCATGCAGAGCACTCAGGGACTTCCATGAGATACTGTTGTTATTGTGACCATAAAGCTGCAGTATACGTCTCCGTTTGTCTTACATTATTTCATGGGAGGTCGTTAGGGAGCTGTGAACAGAGCTGATGCTCCACCCATTTCACTTCGATGTACTTTAACAAAGTTTTTGCCAAGCGGGAAACACTAAGATTATTAGACTGTAATGCTGGTTCTGTTCATTTCTCTGTGATTACATGAAAAGCTGAAGAAATTAATTTTATATAAAACTATGTCTTTTTGGAATACAAGACATGAAGAAGAATGTCAGAATTTGGCCAATAGGCCAAATAAGCCTGTGTTTTATATGTCTTGTATACAACGTCTTTGCAAACTGGAGAGCTTATTAGAGTGCTGGTTTTACAGCACTGAAGTTTGAAGTTCAGTACTTTTCACAGATCACATAAATGAGGCTCGGAACCAAGGATGGTGTGGTAGTCACTGCAGCTTACTTGAGTAGTTTTAAATTAGCTAGCTGGTATACTGTTACCACACTAGCTATTCAATGAAAGCTGCAAGACCTACCTAAGGGGCTCAATAATGCTTAATTAATTTTGCCTTTGTTGAGCTTTTTGCCAGCATACAGGTTGTCAGTAGGGCTTAAATTAGCTGGCTTCAGACTACCTTAAGTCTGCCTACCTGAGCTATGGTCACTGCAATGTTCATGTATACTAAGTAAAAGATGAGCCCCCTGAATCAGCTAGTCCTTCTGCACTGCAAAAAAGTCAAACCTGATTCTCCTTTCTTTTGTACTACCTCAATGAAAGTGGCTTCTCTGAGATTAATGGGGTTACAGTCATATGAAAGAGGTGAGTTAAGCCTAATACTTTACATGTTTTTTAAAGAAAAGTAGTATGGGGTAACTGGAAACAATGACTGCCTCACTGTGGTAAAATATAAGACCAATTATTTACGTGTGGACATAAACCAGAACAAACATGTTCTGGATTTGGATGTGATCCCCGCCCCCTGAGTTTAAAATATGCATGTTATAATTCTGCTTTCAATTAATTATACTCTTCCTCATAATAAATCTGGGTTGGGGTTCTGCAAAAGAAGGCTGTAGAATGAGATCCTTCTATGGTGTCAGTTTTTAAAACGAGTTGGTTTTCTTTTTTTATATATATGGGCTAGTGAATGTCTTTTGCTACTTTTCCATGCCCAAACTAGTTCATAAGGAGTGAGCTTCCAAAAGTTTGGACTATACAGTGAACTCAGATAAGTACCCATAAATTTACCTGAATCATTTGAACTTTTCTTTGGCTTTGTTTTCACTGTGTTCTGCCCATTGGGTGAGCAACTGGAGGGTTAGTCAGCGTGTGGCAGACTAACCTGGAACAGCATGATCCCATGTACTGTGCCGTCCTGCCTGGCCATTGCACTGGTATCTGTCTGGTCATGACAAGTAGCACAGCTCTCGGCATGTATCCCAAGATTTAGATTGCCATGACTCATTGAGCCACCTGTACTCACTCTCACAGTATTGGTCTGTTTGCCTGCCCTGGAGAAGAGGCAGTTGGTAGCAGAAAGAACCTCCCTCCAATATTAACTGAACCTTTCCTTATCCTGTAAGATGTTTGTTTTCCTCGGAAGAGACAGACGTTGGAGCATCTACAATCTTCAGATGGCTAGTCTGTCAAACACGCTTTCTCCTTGCATATATTCAAGGAGGGGTCTAGTGGAGACAACCAGCATCCACCTACTTCCATCCACTCACTCCCACTAGCAGTCACTCTCCCCCTCGGGTGCTTGTGCAACAGAGGTACCATGTCACTTCTCTGATCACAAGACAGCAGTCAGCATTTTACTCCATCATTCCTGTATGCAGGTCACCAGAAATACCAACAGTGCTTTTTAGCTGCATTAGAGAAGCACTGCAATGGAGAAGAGGAAACCATAATCATAATAAACCACATTTAGCGTAGTAACACGTTCAGCTTATTTTAAAGGTGATAAAAAATGACTTGAAAGTTGGAGGCCAATGGGACACAATGCTTGTTTTGTGACAGTGTGGGGATCTGGTTTGCATTAAGTAGGGAAGAAATTGCAAGAAAGTGAAAGGAGGAAGTCTGCAGTGGAAAAGTTGCAAAGAGGGGAAAGAAGTTCTGCAAGAAGTGGGTGTGGTTAAGATAGAAACCTCTCTGAGAACACAGGAGAGAGAGAAGGTGATGTGTTACCTGGAGAAGGAACTTGATATATCTTCTTCTGGGGAGGGGGGGGGAAGCTAAAATCTTCTATGGAGATGGAAGCCTAAGAAAACTCAACATTTACAACACATTACTGTCCCCTCAGACCACCCCTCTTCTTGTGCTTCCCTTTCCACAGAAGATTTTGTCCTGATAGGAGGAAGAAATGAAAGCAGCAAGTTTGACAGAGCTAAATGGAAGGAGTTGCTTACTAAACCTATGAGGTGTAGAACGTAGTGGGGGAATGAAGGAGGGGCAAGAATGTGTGGATATCTAGTGACTGAAAGGCTGGGTTCCAGAAAAAGGGGTGATTAAGCCAGCACATTTTGTCACATTTGTAACGGGTTAGAAGTGAGCAAGTGAACAAGTAGCTGATAACTTTGTGAGCTGTTGTGATTCAGTCACCATGATCACCTATTTTCACCTTCAGTTGCATAGCTCAATTCAATAACGCATTCTTTCTTCTTGAATAACTCAGTCATTCAAAGGATAGCCAAAAGAATGTGTGCCATAAGAAGCCAGTAAAAAATCTGGAGACAGCAGGTGTTCAAAAATCAAGGTCTCAAAACTGTGGAAATTGGCTTGTAACATTAGAAAAGTTTAGATTTGTTTCTGCAGCTCAGCATGAGGAAGAAAAATTATAGCACCTGTACTGTACAGGTGTTTTCTGGATATGAAATTGGATTTTTTTTTTTTTTTAACTAAGATGCAAAGACCTAGAAAATGTGCAGTGCCAACAGTAACAGATGACGTGAAAGCAACTTTTTTTTTTTTTTTTTTTTTTTGTGGGAGCATTAGCAGCAGGAGCAGCAGCAGAGTTTTAACAGGGTTAGAGAGCAATAATACAAGCTGCTTCGGTATTCCCTCAAAGCAAAATTTTCCTGTCTGTTGCTGGCTTATACTGGCTATTTCTTTGCTATTTCATAGCATATAGAGTGCAAAGTGAGCATTGAGACTCATGCTGGTATCTCATAGGGGTCAGGCATTGTTAGTTTTTGTCCATATATTTTTAATCCAGTCTAAGAGACACAATTTCACAAATCTATTTATAACTGAATGTGCTGGCTAAATGCTTTAAATGCTAGTTGCTGAATACCACACCATGTGTCTTACTAATCCTCCTGTACAGAGTACTAGTGAACAGGCATGCAAGTCATATATTAAAAAGAAGAATGTAGGGTAATGTCTGCCAGGCAAGTAGTCACGCAAGTTCCACTTTAGAAAGTTTTTAACTCAGTTAACTCTTAGCAAAGCAAGTCAGAAGAAATCCAACTTCTGTTTATGAGCCTCAGAGTCCACAGTTGTCCCTTCTGTCTCACGTGTGTCTGAAATTCTCCTACGGGAACATGACTAACACTGGTGTCTCAGCCCCTGCCTCGTGCCTCAAACCACAAGGCAGAGACTGAGAGATTCAATATTTTTATGGTAGGCTCCCAAGTATCCCAAAGAGCCTATTCTGCTGGGAATGTCTGGGGCTGACTAACGCAAGTGGACAACAACAAGGTCTAGCTGCCAGAGGCGTGTCAATCCTAACAATATGGCCTGGGGAATTCTGTGCAGAGGCACTTGCAGGTCCCTTGGGGAATAGCTGAATTGGTGTCTTTTTGTCTGGAAGGGTCTCTTTGAGACCCAGGTTGGGGCCTTCCTCAGTGTGAAGGGCAATGAGAGGTGTTGAAACCCTCATTTTGGGAGTGTGTTCCAGCTAGGCACACCAGGTGATGGAGGGGCTGCTCTTTCCTACTGCAGGTCTTTGTCTGCAGGTGGCTTACTGCAAGTGAGAGAAAAAGGGAGTATGTACATGTGTTTCTGCCTCTCTAGCCCTTACAGAGACCATCTTTTTGATTCATGTCCCTGCTGCAGGGGCTGCTCATGCATTTGGCATGTAAGAACCAGGGGTTGAAATCCCTGAATAGCATTAGAGCCCAGGGTAGGTACTAAGGCTGCGCACCTGTGCTTGTCCTCTGCCAGACAGGCAGTTGAGCCTAATTGTTTAATGTCTCAGATATAAAATAATTTGGTTCTTTTACAGTAATACAGAATAACACTTTAGGAACAAACAAATGAAATGCACATAGATAAAGGAAGCATAAAATATTTGAATACATTTTAAGTGTCTAGAATAATGCCATTTATTTTGATTCTAAGTCATAGTGAATTGTAATTAATTTTAAAGTCTCTTTATCCTACCAAAGAGATGCAAAGTAAGATGAATGTGGAGATCAGGTCTGTTTTCTTTTATGCTGGAAAATGAAGTACAGGTACTCTGAGCCACAATCAGGAAGATTTTTTAACAAGGATGTACCTATCAACGTTTTAATATTCTTAGTTAAATAACTGAAAACTCTCTTGCAAAAAGATTTTTATATATCTTAAACATATACCTTACTGAATTATTAAAGCAGTAGGAAGTTATGAAATAACAGAATTAGGTAGTTATAAGAATCTTAAGAGAACATCATGTTCTTTCAAGAATGTTTTCTATATAAGAATTCAGATAACATACATAATTCTGACAATAATTTCATTCCTCCTCCTTTTCCAAATAATAGTTAGGCCTAATACCACAATTATTTTATGCATTGAAAATACTGTTTCCTGCTAAGGAATAAGGTATGGTGTGGTTTGGACTGAAAAAGCTAATTTTAGTTTGAAAAATAAATGTAAATTATATACCTAGCTAGACTGGCTTCTCAAGGCCAGGTTAAGACAGACAGCACCACATATCAGAAGATTTAAATGAGATCCCCTTTGAACCTAGAAGTATTAGTTTGGTTATCTTCATATTTTGCATTGACCTGCAATTAACTGTATAGAAGCAGTGAAGATTAAGTAACTTGCTTTTAAAGTATGCAGTCAGCTAACGAAGATTCTAAGTAGTTTAATTTTGTAGGATGATACCCTCAATGGGTTCTACGTCTCCCACAATGAAAATAGTTTCAAAAGACGTAGAATTACTTCAGCCTTCTCCATCATCAGCTCAGAGATTTGATGATTTCAAATCTCCTGACCCTTGAAGACTCATTCAGAGAAGACCTTGAACCACTAGTGCAGCCAGGACTCAAAAAGGGGAAAAGTCGATCTTCTACAGAGGAGGAGAAAGACTTCATTGAAGGGATAGCATGATCTGGTTTTCTGCAATCGCAGCAACTTAACTTTTTCAAACCTATCTATTTATCCAATTGGGAGAGGAAGCAGTGTGTTAGCATTTGTGTGCTGACACAAACTAATATGTAAAACTAAAAGCAAAGATAAAGAAAATCATGAAGGGATTGTCACTGGTCCAAGTGGTAATAAACAGACATAATAATTTCAGATAATGAATAAGTTCAGATACATCACAATACGCCTGCTTCGTGATCAGAAATGATAATTGCACTTACTAAATGAGCTTAGTTACAAAATATACTGACTTTCCCTTAAATTTTGCAAGAATCTGACTTTTGTGAATATACTTACTCTGAAAAGAAATAGTAGTCAACTTCAAAGTTAAGCATTATTCTTGTATTTATACAAAGCAGGTTCATATCAAAAGCTGAAGTTTATATTTATAAATCTCTGGATCACAGGCTTGTTTTCTGTCTGATCTTTTGGTCCTGATAATACTACTGAGTTTAAGTTATGGGTAATTTTAATTTATGATGTACATCTGGAATTACTTTGGTATCTATTCCTAATTATTCTGATAAATCATTAGTAGACAACAGTATGAAAAACAGTCTAACTAAAAAAATACAGTTGTAAAATTAGTATTTCTTGTACATATTAAAGTTTGGTCATCTAAAGATGGAGTTCAGGATCTCTTTTTGAGAGAGGGTAAATCTGACAGAGTGAAATAGCATTTGACAAGCACAAGCTCACAACTCAGCCATCAGTAGCACTGTCTATACAGCTTATGCATATTCCTGTTTCTATAGCAACAAATCTAATATAGCATTTCCCTTTCTTTAAGGGCTTTTTTTTTTTCATTTGAAATAATAACATAGACTTGTTTGATATGACAATAACATGAGTATTCATGTTTTGCAACAAATGACCTAATTAAGGTCAACATCTGTCAGAAGTAGTAATGAATCTTTGGATGGATTACCATTTCTATACTCAGTAATGACTTTTCATTCCTATTAATGAATTTTTATTTATAGGTGGTTCTTTTATCTGATGACCTTGATCTTCCAAAGAGATCCACCAGGGTGGATCCTTTTAAAGGGATGGAAACTATATTGTTTATTTGGATGAAAAGGCTTATGTAGTGTATTCTAAAATGGAATACTGAAGCTTGAGCCTTTTGTCTCTTTTGAATTTCTTTCTGTTTTCTAGAAATTAGGGAACGTACCATAACATTGCACAGTTCTGTAACTGACCAATCCATTAATTTAGTGTTTATGCATTGTTTTCATTCCTAGAAAATGATAGAAGGATTATAAAGGACTTTCTGACATTGGCCTCGCAGAGTCCTTTTCTGGTGTTTAGTTTGCCATAATTCCAAAGAAAACATTCGATTAGACAGTATTGCTTTGAATCCACTCTGTAGTAATATGTCATCAGCCAGCCATCACTAACCTTGAACTTCCATGTGTAGGTTGATAGCTTTTTTAGCATTCCATTATTTTCAGTTTCTCCACATCAACTGCATCATATTCACCAAGTATCAGTGTAGTTTATTCCATGTAAAAATCTGTCAGTTGAAAGTATTAAATTTTCAGTCACACTTTTCTTTTAAGCATTCTGTGCTGTGTTCTGTTCAGTGTCAGTGTCTTTAGTTCTGATTTTTCAATTTTGTCCCTCTCCTTTTCCTTGACTTGTTAGTCTGATCCAACCTCTTCTACCTCATCTGATGATTATCAATATGTTATGGAAGCTAAACTACAAGAAATGATCTCCATACGTAGGAAGGTAGTCCTACTGGACTTTACTTTCTATTGCTAAATAGACTCCATCTGATTTGTTTTCATTTTCTTTAACTTATTTTATTTTTTTTTTTATTGATAATCAACCATCGTGCAGTTCAGTGCTTCAGGAGCTTACAATTTTACGATGGCAGGTTTGTGTTCAAACCATGCACAGTCTGCATGTTACATTTGGCTGATTTCATTGCTCATAAATAACTCCAATGTTTTGCTGATGCTTGGATGTAACAGGCCTTTGTAGCTGACACATTTCAAGCAATGCTGTTCAGCTGCCTGTTTAAATAAAGTTTCTTTTCGGAAAACTAAGTTTGCAGTTAGTAGTAGCTTGCTTTATGTTTTGTTTAAACCTTACTGAGATAAAAACTTACGAAGCCACTTAAATTACAGAAAGAGTCTTTCTATGTTTTTACAGGCAGAAGAAAGACATGGAAACATTGAGGAACGTATGAGACACTTAGAAGCTCAACTTGAAGAGAAGAATCAGGAACTTCAAAGAGTATGTGTATTGCAGACAACTTGTGTGCACTTTTCTTCTTTTAGTTTGTCAATGTAGCACTACATTATGCAGTCCTGCACACAAACCTATCTACTGGTAAATATTTTATTTATAGCAGTGATGGCAGCATCTTCCTATTTTACTTAACCATCTTAATATACTAGTTTACATCTAGCTGCAGCTTTCAAAGTATTCTGCTGATACAAAAATGAATATGCATTAATCAATAACTGTAATTACATTTTCTGTGAAATTTCTTTAAATGGTTACAGTTACAAGAAATTTTTTTTATTTTTTAATGATACAAACCTGTACTGGTTAATTTTGGACCCTGCCAATCTGTTTCTTCTGTTCTACATTAAAGGCAAGGCAAAGAGAAAAAATGAATGAGGAGCACAACAAAAGATTATCGGATACCGTAGACAGACTTTTGACAGAATCCAATGAGCGTCTGCAGCTACACTTAAAAGAGAGAATGGCAGCACTTGAAGAAAAGGTACAGTGCAAAGAGCAGTATAAAGTTCAGCTTGATAAAGATTCTCCTGTATGAAACCTGTTCTACTTTTATCAGGATGGAAGCATTATGCTGATATTGTATTACCAAATATTACCACAAATATGGTCTAACTTATACATTCAACTCTTAATTCAAGAGTGTGCTCAAGAATCTTTCCAGGACTACAGTGAACTGCATATGCTGAATATTATGAGTCCCTGTTTTATCAGCGGGGAGCCTGATGAAGAGCTTGTAAAGGACCAGCGCACAACACAGTAAGAGGCAGTGAGATAAAGTGGACAAGAACTGAGGAATGGCTGCATTTCAGATGTGCTTTCAGTGTCGTATTTTAGCCTGATGACTTTACCTCGCTTCCTCTGGGAAGAGTAAAATGCTGTCACCACAGGAGAAGGAGCATCTACCCTTGGAGAGGGAATGTTATTTACTGGTTTTCTGTGATGTGAGACACAATGGGCCTGCAAAGTTCAAATCCCATGACCTTTATATTCACCCTCCTTAATCCCTTCCTCTTCTACTTATTCACGTTCAGTTTGATCTGAGGGAAATCTTTCAGTGTCTTTCAGGATACTTCTGAACCTCTCAGAGGATGTACTTCTGGTTTATATCATTGAAACAAAATGTCATACAAAGCAAGAAATAGGCCTGCCAAAAGAAAAACATGGGAGAAATAGTTGTGTAAGAGTGTGACAGTTGCTCAGTTCAAGGAAAATGCAAAGTTTTTGCTGTTCCTGATAGAACATGGTCCTACATGTTTGGATTAGTTCCAGTGTTCTAAATTTAATGTATACTTAAACTGAAGCATTAAGGGATTTTAGTTTTAAAGTCCAATGAATATGAATTTTGGTAACTTGTACATGGAGGCTACATGTATATGGTGGTATCTGAATATTTAACATTTCCCTGATTTCTTTCTGGTTTTTTTTTTTTTTTTTTTTTTTCTTTTAATTCCTAGAATGTTTTGATTCAAGAATCTGAAAGTTTCAGGAAAAACCTGGAAGAGTCTTTACATGACAAGGTACTATAAAATACTACAATTTCATCTGTTTTTATCAAAAGTTATATATTTATTATTTGGAAATATGTGTATGGTATATTAATTATCCAACCTACATCTGAAATCTTCCTGGCATCAATGATAATTCCTTTAATCACCCAGATGTCTTAACTAGCCTTTGAGGGTCTGTAACAATTTTTCTGAGCTAAGTTTATGGTTGAGATCCTAGCCTCAGGAGCGCAATACTAAAATTCATACTGATTTCACTGGCTCTGGAATTTTTGTTCTATCAGATTTAATTCTGAGAAACTCTTGTTTAACAGAGATGTGTGCATAACTGGTTACACTTCCATGGTGAAGAATGTAATTGCTTGATTTGATGCAATTCTTCTTAACAGGTGCAGTGGCATTGTGCTAAATATAGCTGAAAGTGGCCTTTCTTAGTTCATTGCAAATTAACCCCTAATACTGCTTAGTGAATCAGTCAAATTAATGATAAATATTTATTTCAATCCCAAATGTTAGGATTTTGTTTTGAAGTTATGCTTGCCTTGCACACAGTAGGATACACAAATATATCTGCCTTCAGATTCACAGAAGTGTTTTTGTAAGGTATCAAATCAACTTAAAAGAGATTGTCTAGAATTTAAAAAACATAGCTCCATTCAATACTAATATAATTATATCATATGACATCCAAATTCAAGAACTTTGAGAAAAATAACAAAAGAAGTATCTGTTCAAATAAATTGTTATTTTCATCTACATTCAGATAACCTTGTAGAAAGGCAGAAAGATTAAAGTCCCAAAAAGGAGCTTGTAGTGCATTTGAAATAAATAAAATTTCCTTGTTGTACTAGCACAGTTATAAGGTG
The DNA here is from genome assembly GCF_030463565.1 of Pelecanus crispus. Classification (NCBI taxonomy): domain Eukaryota; kingdom Metazoa; phylum Chordata; class Aves; order Pelecaniformes; family Pelecanidae; genus Pelecanus; species Pelecanus crispus. Next base: position 46,274,800 of record NC_134643.1, on the reverse strand, counting down.
ATTCAGCTGTCGCAAAATCAGGATCATACTTCACCATGAAGTTAGCAGACAAAAAGGACATTTCTAAAGCTGTGTCAATTGAAACAAAAGTTTCTATCATTTTGCCACCAGAGAATCTAAACCTGAATTATGGATGCCAATATTGTCTGTGTAAATAAGGTATTTCGCCAATGTTATCTCCAACATAACTTTATTGTTTTAATAGTGTTTGGGTGGAAGTGAACACTGACTAATTCTTTTGCAGTCTGTTTTCTGGCTTAAATGTTCATATCAATTCTTGGCAAAGGTGAAAAATCTGGTTAAAAGACCCTACATTGGTATTGAAAGTATTTTTGCAAAGATATTTTTTATTATATTTGTTGATCGTTGCTTAAGGATGGGAAGTTAAATAAATAGAAGCCCTCCACTACCACTTTGTGCAACTGATAGAGATGAGTCCTCTTTACACACAACCACATAGGTCTGACTTCGGAGCTTTTAAGTTCCCACTTTGAAGGGTTTATTTGTTTCACTTTGATGAAGCAACTGATGAAGGAATTTCAGATGCATGGACATAACACCAGATATTAATAATCTCTAAATAACTAGAAAATGATACAAGCGACGTAACCACCAAGTAATCTCCTCTATTCAACCAAGAAATAGTGTAAAAATACTGTAATAAGAATTACTGAATCTGATAGTAATTAAGTGCAGATCCCTTTCCTTCCTAGCATTTTGGAATCCTGAACATTTTAAACTCTAGGAACAGCAGCATTACTTCTTTATCCCATGTTCTCTCTTAATTTGTTTTAAAATTCTTTGATTTCTTTAATTTTATTGGTAAACTATTGTTATTTGTAGAATTTGGGAACAGCGCTTTTTTTCCTAGTGGTTGCTGTCAATAGTCTTTTTGTCAGTTCCAATAATCCAATTTTTGTAGCAGTCTGTCACTTTTCATCAGTAGCACCTCATACTGGAGTTCCATCAACTCCCAAGAGCAAGCTGTAAAGCTGCAGTTCAATAAAGCACCTAAAATGTGGTTATCTCTATGTCTCTATTTGTAAATAAAAAGGCCAGGATGCAATCTCTGTCTCTAAAGGGCAAATAGTTCACACGCTGGACTATGCCTGGCACAGAGAGTGCAGTTAGTTAAAAAATCAGTGGTGGTTCTTTTCCTGACCCTAGCTGTATGAGAAGAAAAAAAGTAAGTTTTGAGTACAACCCTGTCCTGCCATCTCTTCCAGCTAGTGGAAAAACACTACAGAGTGCAATACAACCTCCTCTTGATGCATGTCTTATTAGCAATAATGAGACTTGAATGAGTTCACTGCCTTTTCTTATTACAGTCAGTGTTATATTTGGTTTATCTTACTCATTTAGCCTTACAAGAGCGATATCTCATAAAGTAAATGTATTTTGTCTCACAAGTAAGTATATCTTACTATTCTCATTTCCAGGAAAGACTTGCCGAAGAAATTGAGAAACTGAGATCTGAACTGGATCAAATGAAATTGAGGGCTGGTTCTTTAATCGAACCCACATTGTCAAGGTAATATTTAATGACAAAAGTTTCCTTGCTTTGAGTTAAAATAGAACATAAATACAAGTGTCAAGCCTTTACAACAGGGATGTGTTCCAACCACGCATAAAAACAATGTATTTCTTTAAAAATGTCAAGTCTGTGCAATGACTATTACTGTTGCTTTTCACCTTTTTTCATAGGTAAACGGTGCCTTACAGCAGTACGTATACACTGAAATATTACTGAGATTAACGAAAGTCTTTTAAATTATGGAATGTTTTCAGAAGTATATCCAAGTACCCTTTTTTTTTCCCCCAGGAGAACTTAAAGTTGAAACCATCATCTTTAATGCTGAAACTAATCAGCATATTTATGATCATATTTATTTATTTATTATATCAAGTACATCTAGTAATTATTTTTTTATTAGAAAGAAATAACTCAGTTTTGTTTAGTGTGTAAGATAAGACCTCAGATCTTCAGCTAAAGATGAAGGCAGTATTCAGAGAGGTCTGAAAATATAACAGAACATTAAACATTATGCCTCTTTGTGGCAGAAAAGCAGTATGGGAACAAAAATGAGACAGCTATCATAGAAGTAGATACCAACAGCTGAAATGAATTTACAATTCCAGACAGACAGTCCTTCTTGCCTAAAGGTATCCCTCAAAATAAGATTGTTACTTTATTGATAATTGTGTGCCACGTCCTGTTTTCATAACAAGCAACATGTTAACTTTTAAAACCCACCAGCCAAAGCTCGTGGACCAAGACTAAACTCAAAGCACTGTAATCCTCCAAAGTTGTTATTCTTGAATATTTTTTTTTGCTTCCATCAGGTATTGTCTGCCCATTGTTTCCTCAGACGTCTTGCTCAGTATCTGGACATGGTTTCTCCCTCAACCTTTTATTATCTCTTGGAATAATATTTTTCTATACATGGAGAAGTGTAAATCACTGAAATTCAGAATGTAATGCTTGTAACTGTTTGGATTTTTGTTCCTTTGGGAGTGTAAGTGTGACTACAGGCACACACAACACTGTTTTTTAAGAGTGCTTGCAAGGACACAGACTATTGAACTGCTGCAACAGCCAGCAGAGATGTTTTTGGAGCAGCCATCCTTGGTGAAGAGCAGCCTTTCTTGCTGGGTACATGAGTATCATTACCTTGTGCTCTGCAAATAGGAGTCTGATTAGCCCTTGTCAAAGGGCTATTTGGACTTGAGAAGCTGTCTAAATGTCTTGGGAATTCAGCAGGTTCTCCCAAAACAGCACATTTCCCCTTTCATGACCTCACCTCGCAAAGCTACCAGCCCTCTAAGCAATAGGGAGGTACTAGCATTAAATATTTATTGTTCTAACCACATATTCAGTTCTGTATTTGCTGGAGTTTTTTTCTTTCAGCAGAAGAATAATGAAGCTGGTCAGCAGATAGGTATTTGCTGCCAGAGACTGGAACCTGGGCTGTTTCTATTTTCCTGCCAACTTGCTGCACAAGTACCAAGTATTATCAATTATCAGAGCAAAGTTCTATTACAGCAAATACGGTACAAACACAGAAAATAAAAAAGAGTCACTGCCCTAAATGGTTTACTATATAACAGATGAGAGACATACAGACAAATTAAATGTACAAAACCCCAAAATATTTTTGTCCGGTGCTGTAGATGGAGAGCTTAGGACATTTGTAGCCCAACTGTTGTCAAGTTTTCTTATTGGTATAATGAAAAAAGTGAGTTTTAGAGAATTTTTTTAGAAGGTAAAATCATAATTTTTCTAATATTATGGAAATTCGTACCAGGCGTGATGGGACACAGAAGATAAATTGATGGTTGTTTACAAAAGGATATTTATGACCACAGTATGAGCTCTAGAGTATGTGTGCTCTACCCAAAACCTAAATTCTAAAACATTATTCAGTATCTGTGACATTTTTATCTGATTTGATTACGATGGCACATACTCACGTTTCAGGAATTCTGGTACTTCTTTTTTTTTAATTTGTTTTCTTACAGTTTTTATTTTTTATAAAACACACTGTATTAGTGCTTGAAATCCTTCCATTATTATTTTAGATTTGTCACAGTACTTATAATACCAGACAGTAATTACGTTTCTTCATACCACTTGGTCAAAGTAGCTTGTAGCAGAGGCTTTCATATTTATCATGATGTTTTCGCATTTCCCATTTATCAATATACAGGCATCACAGTTATAATATTTTATCTTTCACTTGTACTGTATTAAAGAGATGTTTGAAATTTGAGACAAATGCTTCAGTCTTCCAAGTATGAGTACATCTTAATTCACATTAAGTTCTCAAGGCAAAGTGAGTCTCTGTTTAGAAAAAGACACAGAACTAAAGCTCAGGAAAACAGTCATGCATACAGCCTGCAGTTTTCAGCATAGATATACATGGTTTTCTGAATTATTTCCTTCTTTTTGGAAAGCAGACTTTCTCTTACTTAGCTGTTTCATGTCTAGGATTAAAGCCATCATTTTACTGAACAAAACTTATTCCTGTTCTGTTTCCCATAACTGTTTATTAACATTGCTGTGAACCCTGTAAGTTGTCTGTAGGTGACTATAAGCATTTTTCCCAAGTTTTTTTTAAAGAAAGAAAAAGTAAGTACAACACTAAACTCTCATTTTATGCTCTTATAGATAGTGAAATGTCAAACATTGAGTCGCTATAAACAAATACATATTTAGTTGTCTTATTAGTATAGTATTTGTTTAATTTTTCTACTGCAATCATGCTATTTGTAAGTTTTTACATGGAGATTGCTTATGTGTTAAAAAATAGACATTATTGAATAGAAATTCAGCCATAGCTGTGGCTGAATACTCAAATGGTGGGTGCATGGAACCTTTGCTCTTCTGATTCGGCTACACGGGCAAGATGCTTCTATTGCACCAAGCATGGTGCCTTTTACTGCTACTGTTTGACCAAGCATGGAAAGGGCAGGGACCATTCTATGCAACCAAGAAAAGATATGCTGAAGTCCTTCTGTATATGCCTCTCCACAATGTCCCAAGACTTACCAGGACTACAGGAAAAACTGGGGGCTAAAACTCTCAAAAGCATCATCAAATAAACATGAATCATTCATAACAAATGCTATATATTGCAAGGCAGTTCACTAATATTTTCATAATACGGAGCACAGACTTACAGTAGGAAAGTGTTATAACCTCATTCATGAACATGTTAACATGCTTACAGTAACCTCAGGCATATTTATTTAGGAAAGTAATGGAAGGAAAATATACAGGATAGTGCATTCAGCAGCCAGTTCTGTTAATTATCTTGTCCTAAAATCTGCTTGTTTTTTCATATTATAGTTTCAGACAATGAGTTTTACTGTGCAAGTCCTTCATTTTGAAAAATAGACGTCTGTGTTTATTTTCTTCCTTAATCTTCTCCTAATATGATTTCACGTTTTCACTTCTAAATTATATTTTGTGCCATGTTTTTGTCATTTATTCTGACACATAATAATTTGTTTAAAAAAATATATCTGTGTTTCTAGACTGAAGATCATTGGATTGTTGCTGTTATTATTACTATTACTGTCTTAATCTACTTCTGTGGCTCTTTTTATAGGCCTCACCTTGACACATCAGCAGAGCTGAGGTATTCTGTGGGCTCACTGGTTGATAGCCAGTCTGACTATAGGTCAACTAAAGTGATAAGGCGACCTAGAAGAGGCCGGATGGGTGTACGCAGAGATGAACCAAAGGTTAATCCCCAATTTCTTCTCATATTACCTGATAAGAAAATGTATTTCAGGTTCTTAAGCTTACAGTTTGTGTATTTCCAGGAAAAAAAACCAAACCAAACCAAAACAAAAACAACAAAACCCAACAACACACCAAAAAAAATCCCAAACAAAACCCCCCAAATAGCAGGGGGGGTGGGGTTCTATACATACTCAGACAAGAGTACCGTTGTACTAAAATGAAGGCAGAAAAGGTTGAAGTTCAGAGATCAAAGTTCAAGCATACTTGACTGTCTGTCTTTTCTGGGTATATTTTTGTGTAAATTTTCCTGATAGCTAATTTTATACAGCATTAAAAATTATGTGAAAATACTTTACATCATCTGTGGTAATATTGCAAATATTAATGGTGAATTAATTATTGAATAAGTATTCTTAAATGTTAGTTGCTTTGCTTTCCCATTTTATAGAAGTTCAACTTTGCAGTTGTTTTTCCATGGAATAAGCCATGTACATCCTAATTCCTGCTCAGGTAAAATCACTTGGAGATCACGAGTGGAATAGGACTCAGCAGATCGGCGTTTTGAGCAGCCATCCATTTGAAAGCGACACTGAAATGTCCGACATCGATGATGATGATAGAGAAACGCTTTTCAGCTCCATGGACCTCCTGTCACCAAGCGGCCATTCTGATGCCCAGACTCTGGCCATGATGCTTCAGGAGCAGCTAGATGCAATCAATAAAGAAATCAGGTATGTAGCCTGAACCAGCTGTGATGCACTTATGATTACAGCTTCAAGCTTCCTTTAGTGCATGAGTTCAGGTACTGTTCATAGCAATTAGGAAACCACTTGTACATTTAAAGGATTGATAATGTGTCTGCTTTTCACATGAGAGTATTGATTGTGTGAAGATAACAATGGCATCTTCATTTCCTAACCATAGAAATTTCTTTCAAAAAATGTTCCAAGAACTGCTGGCCAATTGAAGAGAAATACGTCAGAGAAGTCTAACACAGGGCAAATTTAACAGATTGCTATTCATAGGCCTCTTTTCAAGGTCTTTTTCACTGTTTTGTGTGACTCTTCTTATTCACTAATGACCTCCTATCAGAAATGTTTTCTTTCTGTGCTCTTCGTGCTTTCTTCTGATAATTATTCCTATGTTATATATCATATAAGCCACGTTTTCTAAGACATGGTTTTGGTTTTCTATGGAGGCACAGAATGTGATTTTTTGTGCTCCAAGTTGGGTTATAGTGGAAATAGGTGGTGAGTTGAATGTATCTTAATAATCTCTGTGCAAATTTAATGGAGTGATAGAGAATCCAATGATGTATTTTAATTAAGTGAGCTTTATAAATAGAACCATATTTTAAGCTTAAAGCATTCTTACATGTCTTTCAGGAAAGGTAACTTAAAAACTTGGTGTATGAAAAACATCCTCTCATTAGTGACTGTTTCTCTATAAGGAGATGAAGGAGATTACTAAATGTATTAGTGACTTTCTGGTAATACTATAGACAGAAAGACTGTGATTAGAAATATAATCAAAACCAGATTACCTTTTGCCACATCTCAGCTATTCTCTGAGCAAGGTAACTTCAAAGGAAGAACTCTGTTGGAATATATTGAATTTGAATAACTTTTCTGTTCATAGATCTGCAGCTTTGCATTTTCACTATTCCCAGAATTTCTTCATTCAGATAGGATTACTCTGCTATTTTCTAAAGTCTCTTATTACAGCTGTCAAGATAGACAGTCAAAGAGAAATGTTGTCGTTGGGAGGGTAAATCTCCTTAAAACAGTGTATGTAAAAGAGAGAACCTTATACCTATTTTCTGTTATTACAAAGAAGTCAGCACTGTGACCAATTCAGGAAGCTGTAGATGCAAGAAAGGTATTTGTTTTAAAAAATACTGGCATTTTGACTATTTAACAGGTAATTATGTAATACAGTAAAAGGCTGTCACAAGAAATTGTACCTGCAGGTGACATAGTGGGATATTATTTGAGCCATCCTGAATCAGATCACTGTTTTACTTAACACAGGATCTTGACTTAGATGCTAGGTACAGTTTTATCTCAAAAAGGAAGCAAAGGTGCACATTGTATGTAGCCATTTTTACTGGAGGTCCACTGAGAGTAGTTTATTTCCCCTACTGCTAAGCTTGTACTGAAGTATAGACTTTCATTACCATCACCATCATTATTAAAGAACCAGTTAACTAATTTTGTATTCTTTTTTTCATAAGTTTCAGGAAAAATGGTTCTACAACAATAGTCTTATAAACTGTACTGCATTTCACATTTTCTTGGTTTGTTTTTTTTTCTTTTTCTTGACAAACAGTATAAGGGTTTATCAAATGACTGGAGATATCAAAAGTGATTAAAAATGTATTTTGCCTTAGATCTGTTTTATTACACAAGATGATTCAAAATTTAGATTACTAAAATGGAAAAGATTGTTACAATTCCCTTTCAAAATATTATTTGCCTTTAATATCCTGCCATGCCTCATTTCAGAAAGAACTGTAGACATTTTATAGAAATTTTGAAATGGATGTTAGGGAAGAAGATTTATCACAGCACAGGAACTTGTAGGTTTCTATTTTCAATGTATTATGGTTTCATTTGCTGTACTTGCTTCATTTCACTCAGAAAAGTCTGGTTACCAGTTTCAGCTTCCCCAAACTTCATATTCTCTCATTTAACCTTGATCCTTCATACTTTTTCCTCCTCTTCACAAAAAAAGACTCCTTCTAACATGGGTTTATGGGCAAAGGACTTAGAAACAAATGTTTTATTTTAAACAGTTTTATCATTCTAGGTGCAATCACAATTAAAAACCAAAACAAAGAACCCAGTGGAAGCATGCTATTGAGGCTATACATGTTTAAGAAGCTTATATTTGTTGTTAACAAGAGAGCTATTTTAATGAAATACACTTAAAAACTCAATGCTTTAGAAACAACTGTCATTTTTTCATCAGTGTGTAGGGATGAAACAGACAAATTGCTTTGCGTGTTCTCTTGTTTTATTAATATGGATTGTCTTAGAAATTCCCTTCTTAAAGGTCCAATTTCATTTGACTTTAAATTTGTGTTCATGCTTTAGCAACAGAAAATCAGATGAAGCCGAATTAAGATTGGAATTAGTTTCTTATGGTAAATCAGATTTTTAACCCTGCCTCCCCTATACTGTCTCCTTTGCAAAGGAACCAGTCTTCCTGAAATGTCGTATGTCAAATCTTGTTGTTAGGCAGATTCTTCAAACAATTTTTGAGGATGGAGGAATTAAGAAGAATAATTTTATAATACTGGTGATTAAAAAGACATGTTTCAGTATTACTTTGGAGCTGACCTATGTTATTCATGTTTGCTTTCTTTTTCTTTTGAATCTCATTTGAAAGGAAACAATTTTTTTGGTTTTGCTTTTGGGGTATGCAGAGGCAAATACGACCACGTTCTTCTTTTATTTAATAAGGTTAATCCAAGAAGAGAAGGAGTCGACAGAACTGCGTGCCGAAGAGATAGAGAACAGAGTGGCCAGCGTGAGTCTGGAAGGCTTAAATCTGGCCAGAGTCCACCAAGGTACATCCATCACTGGCTCAGTGACCGCATCGTCACTTGCAAGCTCATCTCCTCCCAGCGGGCACTCAACTCCTAAACTCACCCCTCGCAGTCCAGCCAGGGAGATGGACAGAATGGGGGTTATGACACTGGTAAGAAACTTTGTGATGCCAATTTTAGGGGTGATATTTCTAGTATTAAATACTTCATCTTTTCACTGTATGAATGGCTTATGTCTCTAATTCTTTATTCACCTCTTCATCATATATACAGAGAGCAAATTCCCTAGAATTATGGATGTTTGGGTGGGTTTGAGTTTTGTTACTGTGTTTTTGAGCATTGCATGATTCACCGGGGGCATAATGACCTGAGGACCAAGGGCCTTCAGCACGCAGGCAATGGAATTAATAACAAACAGAACTGATCATTGGAATTAGTGTAATCAATTTATATGTTAAAACTGTTTACTAATTAAAAGCTCTTGCTACAGTTATTACACAGTTGTCTGTGGGACTGTTGCTGAGTTTAAACCTCCAAGAAATGTCGAGAAGACATTAAAACCTTCTACTACTTCATATATATGATCATTTAGATATACTTCTATATTTGGTACACTATACTTGCAGCATTTTGTACGTATTCTTCATGACAGTGTATCAAGAACTTGAAATAAGTGCTTTGTTTTCCAATAATTCATTTAACTGATAGATTTCAACATTGCAAGCAGCACACATAAATGGATACCAAGCCATCAAATTATCATGCAAAACATTTCTAACATTACTATACCTTTGAAGACATATTCTGAAATGTCTGGTTTGATTTGAAAAGGAATTTGCAAAAAATTTAATTTTGGTCCTAGACAAAGAGAAACAGTGCAACAGTCAAGTATGTGAAGGTAGTATGTGTCAACATCTTCAAGATGTACAACTGATATTGATAAGAGTGCAGACACAGGGTGCGGTGTTCAGTGTGGGCTAGAAACCAGTTTGGAGCCTGGGTGAGTTCATCCCTTTAAGCACTAGGAGAGAATCAAAGCAGCCCACTCTGCTGACATCTACATACAGAGAGGAGAACGGGGTATGTGTAACCCCATTTTTTATTTGCTTTTTCTCTGATAATCTGAATGTCATCACTGTCCCCTTGTGTCCCATTCCTAGGGAGCAGCAGCACTGATTTCCCGTGGAGCCTCTTAGCAGAGGGGAAATGAGCTTTGATCTCAATCAGACAGCAGAAATTAACTCTCCTAGCCAAGAAGGTTTCTAAGAACAGCTGGGAGTGGACCCTGGCTGTTCTTTCTGCTGAGCTGGGAGTAGGGACTTTTGTCTACCATCATCTAGCTGAGTACTCCTTTTTCTGGGAACTGACAACTACTTGTATCCACCTCTACCCCTTCCAGTTTAGGATGGTGTTTGCTGCCTTCTTGGGAACTAAAGACAGCAAAGAGGTCAAGGCTGGCATTTGTGGCAGACTGTGGGACTGATTCTTTGTTGCCCCCAGTTCCCACTGCTGAACAGCATAAATGAAAATGTTGGTGGCACAGACCGTTGTAGAGGAGGTGGTGTGCAGGCTGCCACAGTACACCCACTTCACCAAAGCAGCACCTTCCCAAATATGCAGTTTGGCGCCATTTAAACAAAGCAATCTGGCTACAGATAAATGGCAATGGTTAAACTGACCTTCCATCAGACACCTCACTGCCTGGTTGCCTTGATTTGGACACAGCAGCTTTGGGTCAATAGGTTCATCAGATTCAAATACAAAATGACAGCATAACCTCTGCACTTCAGGTTGCCATGGCCTCACCAGCACCCAGCTCTAGCTGTGCTAAAGCTCAGATGGATACGTCTGTATGAGTTGCCGTTGAACTCTTGACATATCATAAGCTGTAGAAGTAGCAACCCACTGCACGCTCGACAGCACAGCCCACAACTTTGCTCACTCTCATCAACCACTTCAGGACACTTCTGCCCTGCACTGTTTCAGCAGGAGTTCACTGTTGAATATCTCCTCCTTACTGGCTGGGGACAGACACAACAGGCTATCAGACATCTTCTAAGTGGAAACTTTGAGTTGGGAAGAGCTCTGTAGAGTCCTGGTCTCTAGAGACCAAATTGCCAAATAATCCTGTAGGAGTTGGTTGGAGGAGCAGTACTGCATGAGTTTCCATGGCCCAGGTCCATGCAGTAAATAAATTCTGCAGAGTATCTTCAGCTTTCCTTGAATGAATGAGACATCTACCAAAAATAAAAATGAAAAGGGGATGGAACAAGATGTGTTCTCACAGCCTTCCACTGCCAAATAATGCTGCAGTGCAGGAGATGGGTGAATTTGTATCCATTGACTGAAAATGCTAGTCACATTAATGAGGGATAACTGGAGAGAAAGACCCCTTTTTCAGACACAGTATTTGTTGACGGTATTTTGTGTTTATACTCGGTGAGACATCCATGCATTTGAAATATTAGCTAAAACTAAAAGAAAATAACACAAAAAAACAAACCTCCATGCTGGGGAGAGTGGAAGGATTTATATGAAAGCTCCAAAAATAAAACGTGCTACTATAAGCTTGCAATGTCTTATTCTTTCCTAAGTTTATGAAAACAAAGGAGATTGTAACTTTAGAAAAAATAGGTACTTTCCCAGAATGGCTTATTTGTCAGGAGTTATCTTACTTCATGACACCAAGTGTATAATTAGTATATAATATGGATAGTAGTAAATTAATAAAATCTCCCCTTCCCACTTCTGAATGTGAGAAGAACGAATGTGTGGCATTTTGTTATGCTCAGATAAGATTTATTAATTATATTTATTAATCATTTTGTTGTTGTTGTTGTTGCTTTTGTTACCAATCTAAGCCAAGCGACCTAAGGAAACATCGGAGAAAGGTATGATACTGGGGGTTTTTTTAAGTTTGGGAGAGCACATTTATCATATTCCTCTGCTATTTAGATAACTGGGTTCCTTGCCAGCCACTGCATCCTCTCCACTCCTTTTCGTTCAGTTCCTGAACATAATCATATCAATTCTACCTGGAAAGACTTGCAGGGGTCACAGCTAAGCCATAGAATCAAGGCCCACCAGTGATACCTTGGAGTAGTAGGCTCTACAGCACAAAATTAAAGGAACACAGTTAAAAACAAAGTGTCGACACAAAAGAATTACCTTCAAATGTATTTCGGCCATTCTTCTAGCTGGAGGAACCAGAGTCAGATTACTTAAAATCTTCTGAGCCATATAAAGTTGTTTACAGAATTGGCACTGAATCTTTACATGAGAGGAGACGGTATTTAAGATAGAGCATTATATGCAGTGATGAAACTCCTTTTTGTTCATGCTTATTTTCAAGCATTCTGACCATACTGTTAACAAGCTATGGAGAGAGTAGTCCTGTTTATGTCTGTATTTACCTTCTCCCTTACATCCCTGAGAAACTTTGTTTACTGGAATAATCCTGCTTAATGCAAGAGACCTGCTCATGTCAAAGGTTATTTTCATGTTTAGACCTTTACTAGATCAACCTGTTTGGCATAAAAGGAATTAATTTCTTCTTCACGTGTAGCCTCTTTTTTTTCAAATACATACTTTAAGCTGCCATATTTAGGCAATTGATCTTTCCCAGTAGTCTCCTTCAAAAATAAGAATCCTTACAATTTGCTCAAAAAATTGCACTTGACTCCATACATGCTTCAGTTCACTTGACAAATTCGTGCAGCATATGTTGAAACTTTCTTGAAAAGCTAATCTGCTCTCATGGAATCTCTCTCCCCCAGATTGCAGTAGTCGAAGAAGATGGGCGTGAAGATAAAGCCACAATCAAATGTGAAACTTCTCCTCCCCCAACACCCAGAGCTATCAGAATGACTCATACCCTTCCTTCATCATACCACAATGATGCCAGAAGGTAAGATATTTGTAACATGAATTGGTACTTCACTGTTTTACAGCATATTATTCTCTTCAAATCACGTTTTTGTTTTAAGTATTCCAAAATGACCCGATTTCTTCATGTTTCAAGTCATTTAGGGAAGATGTGATTGCTTCACTTGTGGGGAGATTACTACTGAAGTATAAGCAATTAATTTGTTTGCAGAGCTGCTCAGAAAAAATAAAAAATTACCTGCAAATTTTGACTTGTTATCTATTCAATTTCTTTGTTATCATTCTGTAGTAGTTTGCCTGCTTCACTGGAGCCAGAAAGCATTGGTCTTGGCAGTGTCAACAGCAGCCAGGACTCCCTGCACAAAGCTCCCAAGAAGAAAGGAATCAAGTCTTCAATAGGACGTTTGTTTGGTAAAAAAGAGAAGGCTCGACTTGGACAGCTCAGTAAGGAATTAGTGGTAACAAGCCAAGATCACCATTTCACAGTCATTTTTCCATTTTTAATTTTGCTTCTTTTCAGTTTTCCAATTTGCTTATTTTTCTCTTTAGTCTGGCACAACCTTCCCATTAAAATTCTTTGCTATCAGCAATTATATTTGTCAGGAGTTTGCTATGACTATAATGCAAATGAAAGGAGACTTCTGGCAAAAATTACTACAGTTGTCATCTTCACTGAACCTACTGCTTCAGTAGTCTCTTGAATTAGGGTAAAAGTGCTAACAGTATATTCTCAAGTAATAAAAATAAAGAGGAGGTGAGAAAGTACTAAGTAATAAACCACAAGGGGTGTAACTATGTGATATGGAAGGTCCTTGCAAGTAAATGTAGTTGCTTTTCAGACTTCATTGTGTCAACAGCTGTCTGCTAGTGCCTATCACTGAACGTCCTCACCATACTCTTTCAATGAGCTATGCTGCTCACAGAAATGCTTTTTTTTCTTCCTACTTCTTCTGCCCTTTTCCCTTGCCAAACCCTTAGTCTAATTCATTCCTTGTAAAAATTTTCCTCTGTGATATTCCATAGGATATGTGTATACCACATGCAAAAAAGATACCAGTCATAGCATGATTTTATTTAACTACCTTAGGTAGCATAAGCAACGGAAGGTGAAGTGGCAGTCTTCAGCAAAGGCTCAAAGTCTGCATGCCCAGATGGGAAAATACATCCTTAGTCTGTATTGCTAGGCTATCTGATTGAGCTAGATTAAGATTAGCATACATACACCTGCCAACACAGGCATCAAATTGGTGTAGATGTGTCAGTAAAATAGAAATACTATCTCTTTCCTAGTCAAGATGTCACAGAGTATGAATTTGTGAGGCACTAAATTTTTACTGCCATGGTGACCACATAACACATGTAAAAGAATTTTGAGAGTTTGCAGTAACTGTAAACGCTTAAGCAGTATGTAAACCTGAAATTAAAAAACTAAATTCATATTAAAACATGTCCTTATCACAACTAGCAAACCCAGCACTAAAATTGTACAGAATAAAATAAGGTAATATTACAGTCAAAATATCAGAGTAAAATCAAATAGCTGAGCATTCTCCATTTATACTCCAACCTTTCTCCTCTCTGCCTGTGAGAACCTTCTGTTCTTGAAAAAAAATAACTAATTTCTAATTGCATTTTAAATTCCCTTTTTTCTCACTGTGGGAAGAATAAAACTGATTTATTCAATCTTTTTCATAGTTTAATGTATTTCAGAATCTATTAAATGAGTCTCTCAAATACACTTGCATGTCACCATCTGCATTGATGGAGAATTTTATAACTTTAGACTACGTTATTAATTCACACTCACATTCTATAAAACCAATTTTATTGGTGCTGATGGATTATGTATAATAATCTATGATTTCACTGTAATTCAGGAACATAGAGGACAAAGATGTAATAAATGTGTTGGTCTTTCCTGCAGTTCCTTGCAAAGTGGAACAAAAATAAAATAACAACTTTAAAGATTGTCTCAGGAGCAATGTAATCTGGCAATAGATTAATTTCTTAATAATACCCAACATGATTAATAAGACATATGTATAATTGGATAAAGCCTATTTGTAATTCCCAACACTAGCTCATGAAATTGCAAAAAGATATTAGTGAAGATTTGCAATTAAATGCAATTTTTGTGGCTTCTGTCCTTTAGCTCAAAGGATTCAGTATAGCAAAGATTTCATTATAATGCACATTTTTAATTCAGTAAACCACGTTTACAAGCATGTATAAAATTAACAGTAAGAATGTTCACTGACCAAAAAGTATTTCAAAAATAGCAATCATGGTAGTACTTGAATCAATTCCATGACAGGTACAATATCTGTGCTGCTATATAATTAATAGTTCTAATTATACTAAGATACTATATCACAGAAATCTAGATAGTAGTCCTATCATTGCACTGCAGTATGTTTGTATGGTTTTCATAACCTAAATTTATAATGCAAAATCAATAAAAGAATCTCATTTGATACCTTGCTTAAAGTAAATATTCTAATTTGATATAGATACATCTTATATTTTTGAATAGAGAAAATACCTTTTCTTCAATAGCACATCAAATACTGAAGAGGTAATAAACATAATTTTGAGCCTCAGAAAAATTAATTTGTTTTCTTACATGCATATTTGCACATGCACACAATTATGTTTAAAGGAGCACTTTAAAAGTTCATGTCAATGTGGAGGATATTAGGGATCCCAGTGATATTATACATTGTAAGTACACATAATAATTCTTTAACTAATTCTATAATATCTCTAAAATCACATGTAATATATACTCATATTTTAAGAAGCAATATTAGAACATCCAAAGTTTTATCACCAACTTCAACACAGCCAGGCTATCACCCAAAAGATTTCCTTACTCTGCATTCCCTGCAAAACTCTGAAATTATTAGTTTTCAACTGCTAAACTTGCCAGAGTTTCATTATTTTGTAATTTTCTACTTTTGCCATCGCTGCTAAACCATTTACATTATTGTTCAAAGGTAAATTCGTGCCTTAGGAGATCTTTCTTAGAATCAAGGTTCAAGGTTTCTAGATTCTTCAAGATTTATTTTAATTATTGGAGAAGGGAAAAGAAATGTTCCAGGGAGCACAAGTGCCTTTTATTTCTTTTTTTATTTATTTGGTTGGTTGGGTTTTTTTGATTTTAAACTTACCCAGTCTTCTCTCACTTGGGGAATACCACACTAGACACTTAAATATTTTTCCCATGTTACTTTTTAAATATTCTAGTCCTTAAAACAAACAATATGTTACAGGGATTTTTAGCCCTGCCCAGGCAAGCTGATCTGTATGGTGTACGCAAAGGTCAGCTTGTTAGGAAACATTTATCATGGCCATCTGCATGCCTAAGATGCAGACAGGCACAATCACTACATCCAATACAATGTACCCTGCGTTATTCAAAGGGCAAGATGTGTTTGTCTCGTGGCGAAGTCCATTATGCCACAAATACTTTCCAATCTGTGATAAATCCTCATTGCACTGCAGTCGTATCATCTCTAAGATGCTGCCAGCTGCTCTCTTGGAAAGGTGTGATATATTGATACAGCAGTTTGCTAAATTAAAAAATTACTCCAGAGTCAGCAAGAAACATTTCATGAGATATTCTGTAAAACTTTGAAAGGCAGATGAAGTAAAGCAAAGTGTATGTTCATGTTTTCTGCATTTGTGATTGGAGGCATCCTTTGCATCATGAGACCTGCAAAAGTAATGTCCTCTTTAATAAAGAAAAACTCGGTCTAGACAAGCAGGAGTGTTAAAACTATACCTGCTTTGAAAGGACAGCTTAAAACCAGGCTTTTCTAAGTTAACATCATAAACATGATACAGCAGTAGTTTTTGTTCTCACTTGATTGAGGTGCACGTAAATGTGACTTGTAAAAGGCCATGATGCTTTTTCACTCTATAACATTTATGCATTATTTTTTGGTTAAAATCAATGAATCAGAATAGAAATCTTTTAATTTATACTGTGCTTTCTTAATGATGCCAGTGTCCATTCTACAATTGTTCACTATCCAGTAGCTGAGAAATAAGAAGTTGCCCTTGCCAAATGGAGTCAAGCACCAACATTTACCATACTGTTGTCTTCCTTCTTGTGCCAGTTACACACCTTCTGAATAGCAGCAGAGGGGGAAAGCAGCCTTCAAAGAAGTGCTGCAGCCTTTCTGTGTGCCCACATACACGTGCAAATGAGAGGACAGCGTGGAGCCAGAGCCAGGAGATGGTACTGACTGCTCCATGAGCAGGTCTCTTCTTCCTTGAATCCAGGCAGTGATAAAAAAGTCAGAGCATCTTTCTACTTCTGCACCAGGAAAGTCACGTTAGCAGATATATTGTATGATCAGCATGGATCATACAATACCAGTCATGTCCTTAGTTTATAATGCAATTTTATTTTGGACCAGGTGTCCTGCTTACTGCAAGCTTCCCTTGTCACTCTATGCAAGCTATTCAAATTCCTGTGACTTTGACAGGAATTAGGTGCCTACGAGGCACCTCCAGGGAGACCTAGGAGGCTTTTTACTTCTCTGACAGATTCTTTATGTCAGCTCTGGCTTGGGAGTTTGCAGGGATAAAGACATCAAAGACTCTAAGGCTATGAGAGAAAAATGAAGGCTTTAGTACTACAGCATTGAGTGATGCTGTATTATGTCAATAATAATGAGACAGTTCTTGAGATGGCACTTTCATTTGCACATTTCCCAACTAAGATTAAAAAATAGTGAGGGCATTTCTTACTTAGGACCATGAGACCCTTAGGAGGCAAAGAAAAACAAGCAAAGGAGATCAGGGTGCCCTCGTCATAGATTTCTGCTAAACACAAGGAGGAGGAACCAATTTTTTCCTCTACTTCTACTCTTTTCCATGTAGTTAAACGCTTGCCAGAATTTACTTCTGTAGGTGATAGATGTTCTCGACAAACACCAGATGGCATGGCTTAAGGAAACAAACATAGATGATGGTGGTGGGTGGGAGGGGGCTTGAAGGGTTGAGAAGGGGAACAACTGGGTGAGAGCTATGGGAAAATATGGTGGGGTTTGGTTTGTTCCATTTTGTTTTCCAGGAGGTTACATGGAAACAGAGGCAGCAGCTCAGGAATCTCTGGGATTAGGCAAACTTGGAACCCAAGCAGAAAAGGACCGAAGACTAAAGAAAAAGTGAGTACCTTTTTCATGTGACTTTCATTGGCTCAAAATTGATTCAAATATCAGGTTTTGTGTTGGTTTTACACAGACATGTAATGAGAAGCAAGACCATCTACTATGAGAGTTTACCACTTAGTGTGGTTTTTTTCCAGTGTAGAAGTTTTTAAAGCTGTATATAAAATATAGGGGGAAATATTTAGAGTCTGACACTTGTACAATAGTGTTTCATTTGTGAAAGAATATAGGTTTATGAGAAAGAGACATTTTCTACTTCACATTGTCATTAACTGTGCCATTTGCCTTCCATGCAATTCTTAAAAATAGGCAGGAACTTAATGACTCACTACATAGATTTTTCAGAAGGGAAAAAACGATTTTTTTGCATTATCTATTGAACACGTGATTATTTCTGTATATAGAAGTCAAAGGCTCCCCATAAACCATCAGCAAATGGCAACCTAGGTTTTTGTTTGCATAAATTATATAATAATTTAATGCTGTCTTTGGTGCACCTCCTTGTAAAACCAGTACACTGATTCATAGCAGCTGCCAGGAGCGAAGGAGAACTATTAAAATAAAGCTACAAACACAGAAGAAACCTCTTGGCAGCATCACAGTTCCAGCATAATTAGAGGGTGTCAGAGAAAAAAGATAATACTTAAAAATTACTTTGCAAATTCATTCTGTAAACAAACAGGTTTATTTTTTATCCATAGTCATTAACTTTAGTGCTATTATTTGGATTCTGAAAGTCTAATTTTTAATATTTGTAGGTATTTCAGGTTTCTTTCAGTCTTCTAATGTTCCTTTGCAAAGTTTCAAGAGAATTTACAATTCTAATCCAAAGTATCTAGGGATAATGCTTCAGCTTCTCTTTAAATTTATATGTAGAATATTTTTAATTGCTACTTTCATATCAAGCTCCTGATGAAACATAACTTTAAATGTACACATCCATGTAATGTACAGATGTAAGTGTTCCATTTAAATCAGCCTCAATTTAGCAATTGGAGAAGTAGTCATTGTGCTAGCTGAGAGAGAAGAAATGTTTTACATTCAATTAAGAAACTCACAATAACATTCATAGGGATATTGCACTTGATGAGTCTTGTCCATGTATTTCTTATCTATACGTTTCTATCACCCATGAGTGTATTACTATGCTTTTTTACTAAATCTAGAAAGCATCTTTGAGACCATCATTACCATTTGTAAAGACTATAATTGAATTTTCAGCAGCCTATTTTTTGCAGTCCCTATTTATCTTCCAGCTCTGAGGACTGAAGGTACCACAGTATTGAAATCACTTTGAAGGGATGAATGTGTTCACTTTATTCACTTTCTCATATGTTAGTTCCTTAAACTGGATAAAATAAAGTAAGACTTGGTACATGACGTGACTACTTCATGTAAGAGAGTGCCTACCAAGTTTTGGGTCTGAAAATAGTAGGTGTACAGGTAATCTGTTATTAGACTTCTGTCTACTCTCACACAGACTTTTCCATGCTTTCTGCTTTTCAAGTCTTTCCTTTTTTTCTCCTGTGTGTGTCTGTCCTTGGTTCTTTATAGATTAGATAGAATCAAAATGTTCTCTGCTGAAAGGAAAGGAATCTTTCCTTTGTGACTATGACTATTCATCTAGTCTGAACTGTATACTATTTATCCTAAGTATATGTTATATACCTGTGTCATGAAGATTTTTAATTTTTTCCCTGTTCCTTTAGATTTGTCTGTCTTCATAGTTTCTCACTTTGGAACCCTTACAACTGCTTTTAAGATTCCTCTTAATTTACTGTTAGAGAAAGGTTAATATACATTGCTAGTTTATATATATGTTATATAGTTGTAGAGGAACTTTAATATGGGAAAAATGTGGCATTTTGCATTAAAGACAATTCAGTAGAATCTTATGTATATGATAGTCATTAGGGTGCCAAGCTATCAATAGTGTGTAACGGAATTAACATTTCATTGTAAAATATGCAGGCAGGTATTGTACGTCTTACCTTGGAAAGTATTATGTTGAAACAGTCCATAAAGTCATTTAAATGAAAAGTTTGTCTCAGTAGGTCTGATTCCTTTTTGCCAACACTTAACAATGCGTAACTCCCTCTGGAAGCAGAGCCTTCACATACATACAGTAGCTGCAAGATTAGTGATCTGGGTAGTGCAAATGAGAATACTATGCTGTGTTACATTAAGGATGATAGTAATGTGTATGAGGTCTTTATAAGAGGTATTAAGAGAAGTCTGAGAATCATTTGCTATCTCATGATGTGGCAGTAAGATTTAAGCCCAAGTGTTTGATTCCTTTTTGCTGCTAAGCGGGCCCTACAAACCCTGCAGAAACAACGAGCCCAGTCTCTGGAACAAAGAGAGCAGAGCACTTCACCTTCTAAGGATTTCTATGGCTATTTAGATTAGGACATAAAACCCCAAGGGAACCAGGCCCACCAGAAGGATAGTTAGAGGACAGGCTAAAGCAGGGAAGCACTCTTTTGTATTACATTTCAGGTCTGGGAGAGCTTTCTTTATGCTGGCTTTGTCACTTCCTTAGGGCAAAAAGAGAGAAAAAACAAAACAAAACAACTAAAACAGTGATCCCAGAGCCAATTCCCTTTTCTGTAAAGCAGGAATAATACCACATACTGAACTTGTGTTTCTCTCTTACACACGTAAGTCAAGTGAAATGGCTTTCAGCTCTTTCAACTTCTCAGCGAACTTCTCCTTCAGTTCAATGGTAGTTTTGGTGCGGGAAAGCAAGGATTCTCCCCTTGACATGAAACCAGAGCTCCAGTTCATCACTGTGATCAACACATTCTCACAGTACTCATTAACCTCACCAGAGTTTGCAATTAGCTTTGAGATAGTAAATGAAAATTGGACAGAAGTTATTATAAAAGGATGAATTCCTGTTAAAATATTATCCGTGGTATTTCTTTCAGTTGAATTAATCTCTGAAGTGAAAAATACCTTAAAATGCTAAAATTCTAATTTCACATATTTTTAATGTATTCAACTTCATCAGTGATTCAGCAAGGATGCCCCTACCCCAGGGATGAAGAAGCAGGGTGTTTCAAATTGTCAGCTGCTGCAGCCAGGAGGTTCTAATGGCCCACCAGGTGTCCTGGCCATCTGCTCCCTGAGTAGCAAGCACGTGCGTTGACCCTGCTCTGGCCTCGTGGAGTTACAAACACACTGCGGCGTGTTATACTACTTTAGCGCGATTTACATGCATAGAACAGACTACTGAATAATACATCTTACTCTGAAAAGTTTCATGAGAGAATATGATAATTCTGGAGGCCAGTTCTCCCTCTGGTGATTATAGTGTCATTAACCTAAATTTCAAAGTTTTCCTGCTTCTTGCTTGCAGGATGCTATTTAGATGTAAAATTTCTTTCAGTTTCAATTGACTACTTAGGCATCATTAAAATGTAATTAAACGTTTGTCTCGATGATATGCCAGACATTCATAAACCTCAAACAGGAATCTCTATTCATCCAACATTTGGTTATTACAGTAGATTTATTAGGAACAAGTCTTTCTCCTAAGGCATCAAAGAGAAATTAAGGAAGCTGTGTAGAATTTTTTAATTAGACCCAACATGTTCCTAAAATCATCTGAAAAGATGAACTTAAGTTGCCTGGAACATCCATAGGTATTAGCTCTCAGACATTAAATATTTGACAGCTCTAGTTAATATTAAAACTTTTTAAGTCTTACTATTTCTAAATTGAGCATGCAGTCCTAGAAAACAAAAAATTAATGTCAGGGGTATTTAGAACATTTAGAGTGTTACTCCATTATTTGGTGAAAATAAGTGGTGTTGGGGTGTGACAGAGAGTAATGCACTGCGTTTTATTACTTTAACTAACTTTTATATTCCACTCCACTTGTTCTATACAAAAGCTGTTAATATTTTTTATATAATGTCTTCTGCCTTTTGTCTGACTCTCAGAGCCTGTTTGCCTAATGAGTAACTTCAAGAAAACTCAGGAATTAGGGCTAATAGCATTAATGGCACTGATACCCCCTATGCTGCCTTTACATTCAAGTCCCCTAATGATTCAAATGATTTGCACTCATCTAAATTATAAATTTTATTTGGTTAATATGTACTTTCCAAAGGCACCCATCACTGAGATGAGGAATGGAGCTTTTCTCTTAGTTCTTTTTTTCTAGTGAGTAATCAGTCTCCCTGTGAAAAATGGTTATCTAATTTCCAATTATGAATTTTGTAGGTCCATTTTCTCTGCGACTGTGTATACACTATCCCAGCTGTTCATAAGATCATCCTTTGTGGGTGTTCTTGCACCAAATAATATGATGGTGCACAATAACTTGGCCTTGGTATTCACTCAGGGTTGTCATGATAGCCCAAGCTGGGACCCAGTATAGGAAATTTCAGGTCAGTCCAGTTTCTGTCGCAACTCATAAAGGTTTGCCGAGGGTTTGGATACAGGCATAGTGCCCTCTGGGACAGCAGGAGTTGGTCAGTGTGTGTCCCACAAGACAATTCATACCTCAGAAAAACAGTAGATAATGCTGTGCGTAAAATCAAATAATCTGTAACCCCTTAAAAACAGATATCCCCACTGACCTCATCTCAGGTAGCAAATTAAGGCACTTAACAGAAGCTTCATAAATGTTTTACTGCCCTTTTCACTAAAATACCATATGATGAACCCTTTATAAAAATCTTCTTTAACAATGAACTCAGCCAAACTTGAAATATTGGCAACAAATAAAGCCATGTTTGGTTCCCTTTTTGCTATAACTGTGTTAGTGAACATTGATTGCATTCTCCTTGTCCACAGTTTTGCTCAGGAGTGATGTCAAATCGTCCTGGTGGCAAATACAGCTCTAAAGAGTCTTGCTTTGTCTTTCAAAGTGCAGTATAGCTGAGTGCCAGTAATATATATCTTTTTCAAACATAATATTTGATCTGCAACAATATGCAATGTTGCAGCAAGTAAGTATCTGCCTGAAGAAGGAAGCATGCTGAAGACAGAACAAGACATATATGTCTTCTACATTGCATAAAAGTATGTAATGGTTGGTCATAATCACTATTATTTCACAGGATGTGTTGATTTCATCCTGTGCAAGGCACCAGCATAAGGCAAGGTTTGAGAGACATTTAAGTGTCGTGTAGTCCTAGATTGCCACACGGAGGTGGATTTGACCTTGTGCATGCTACTAGTACAGTTTGAGATTGGCCTATGCCATCGCTTCCTCAGCAATCCCAAATACAAATTGTCTCCATGAAAAACAATTTACATGCAAGTCAGCTGGCCTAGCTCATCCTGACAGGATTCCAGCCCAAAAGCTGATAAATTCTCCAGTTTATTAATATGAGCATTCAAATAACAATCATTTACCTCATAGCCAATGAAATAACTACACTGTGTCATAATGCTATCACTCCCAGTCATCTGGCAGTGTTAGGATGAGTCAAGAGCAGAGCTTTATCTTCACTTTTTTCTTCAATTTTGTTTGATTTGATTCTGGACAAGAATCTATTAATTCCACATTTCCAAAACACGCTTAAGATGTGAGGTTTATATTTTCCAAGGAAAATCAAAATAAACCATTCTTTCCTATGAACCTGTTTTGGGGAGATTTACTCCACAGGTACAGGTTTTTGTTTGCCAGATGCAGCCTCTTGCCTTCAAGTGGATTGCAGAAAAGCCTTGATATGCCAGGGCAAGTACATGTGCTTACATACATGAATAAAGACTTGTAAAATCAAGACCTAAGTAATTCTCATATGTAAAATTATGGTGTAAAAAGAAATTCTTAGTATTCATAGCCTTATAATTAACCTTGCAGAGAGAATTGCAATGTTGTTAAGTCTCAGTTGACTACACCGATGTACATATCAAACAGCAGTAACTTCCATACGAACAGAAGAGCATGTTGTATTAATTGACTCTTCTTCCTTTCTACCTAGACAAAAAGAATGATAAAAGTTGTTAAGTCCCTTTGATAAATTTTACAAATTCCTACAAATACTTCAGTCCTTTTCTTTTGTTGGTTTTCATTTGTATATATCCTTCAAAAATTAGGAGGTGATAGAAGTCAAAAAAAATAGGCCTCACATTGTGGTAATCCACATTTAAATAAAATCAGTAAAAGAAAGCAGAACACTGGGACTTCCATTTTTTAAGGGCAAATCTAAGTTTTAGATCCCTGTCAACAGGCTACTTAAAAAAATGTCTAGGTAGACCTTTTTGTTAAATAAGAGTTTGAAACACTGTAGTTATCATTTAGTTGCTTTTGAATCCACACAATGCCCCTTTAATTAGGTTTTATGTGTGCAACTGCAATTAGAATTTGACACAGTGTATTTGTGACTACAGATAATCTCTGTCCTCTGCAGTATACAAATAGCTGTTTCTAATGATTTTCTTAATTGCGCACATTTTGAAAAAATGAATCCAATTGGATTAATTAAGGTCTTTTCCTGTGCCATCCATCTAATGTTCCTGTGTACTTAATGCTTATTAAGCACCATTATATCCTAAAGTACATGGTTTAATTTTTTACAGTAGCTCTTAAGAATACGATGCTTTTTTCTCCCCCAATCTTTCATTTACTGAATCTTTAGGAAAATTCAAGTTTTGCATTTAATTTCTTCCCTTTCTACCTCATCTAATGACAAACTGCCTGATGTTGTTAGTAGCTTTCAGACTGATCTTTAGTTCTTCCTCCCTTTCTAGCAAACAATACTGTGTTCAGTAGCTATTATTTTCTATTTTGTCATTCCAGTGGAGGAAGGAGAGATATTCAGTGTTCTGATATGCAGTTTTGGATTGTCTGCTGTGTCCACCATGGTTTTCTCTTGGCTGGATCAGTGTCTAATCCTTGAGAAATACATAAAGATGACTTTTCTTATTAAATGTAATTCCTTTAGCAAACAATTTTAACACTTACTGGAAGATCCTTTCAAATTGTTAGTCAGTCAAAGCTTTTGCAATGTTAAAAATGTATCTTGCTATTACATTAGATACTTGGAGCCTTTTTAGCATTACAAATGTAAGGATATATAGGTATTTATCTTGAAGAGGATTATTAAACCTTACTCAGATTATTCTGAGGATGAAAAAATTGATACAATGTATTTTATAGCTAACTCATATATTTTTAAAAATCTTGTATTTTAAAAAAAAATATTTTTATCCTTTGCCAAGTTTTTTTAATCTTTTCCTTATAAAAGATAAGGATATTTGTATCAATAAGTTGCAATTTTTTAATCAAACAAAACCAGAACAAAGCCCCCAGTCCCTGCCTTATCTACGCATACAGACCTATCTATTGCAATTTCAGATTTCTAGATAAATATAAGCATCTACCCTCATGCATGCAGCTGGATCTCTAAATGATGATCTCCATCAGATGCAAATATCCTGTCAGATTAACTACAGAATTAGGGTTCAAGGGAAGAATGGATAAAACACAGCAGAGGAAGAAAATTTTACATAACTTTTAGTTTAATATAGGTCTGAGGGAAATCATTGTGTTCCTTCAATAAAATGGTGAAGAAATGGTTGTCTTATGAATAGGTGAAAGCTAGAATTTAAAGATCCATTTTTTTTCTGCTGTATTTGATTATTCTGCAGACAAGATGCTCCAGAAGTGAAGGAATGTCCCTTGATTCTCTGCTTCTATAATGGGGGAAACAGGAATGGCCTTCAGGTTCCATAAGTTATCCCCAAGCGACTGCGAACTGCCAACTCATTAAAGTTGCCAGAAAATTACTCACATTCCAATTAATCCCCCTGTTTATTTCTCTCTACCCATACCCAAAGGAGTATTCAGAGGAAGATGTAAGGAGTGGGAGTTCTGGTTCAATAGGCTCTGGAAGGTCCAAAATTAAAAGCTTTTCCAGCAAAGGTGTTCAAGTCAGTCTTTACAGCTAGCTCAGCAGAAAATGAGCATGATGGAGATTTTGGCCCCAAAATCACAAATGCGTATTCAATTCTAATGGTGCTTCCATCAGATTTGGTAATTGTTTGAACAATTCTCTAGTCTTTTATTTATATTGCATGCCTTTGTTGACCTTTCTTTCCTTAATTTTCCTTTCTTCTGTGTATAAATTTGTCATTTGTTTCCATCTACTTTTCTGTATTGCACTTTCTCTCCTCTGTCCCAGCTGTTCTGCTGATCTCGCACACATGAAAACAAAATTTAAGGTCTTGAAACCAGCCCCCTCCTGAACTCACTGAAATGTCTGCAACCTCTTCTTAATTAAGCAGAGCACAGGCTTTTCACCCCGAAGTTTTCTACAGCTATATCTACCAAGCATTTTTATATCTCAGTAAATCATTTGTTAATAGAAATATAATTTTCTGAGATGTCTGGATTTCATTCAGGCATATAATTTTCTTTTTATGATGGCAATTAAAGGATGCTGAAGAAAGTTTATTATCAGCGATGGCATCCTCCTTTCTCCTGCAGATACTGTTACCAATTTTATTGGCAAGAATAGGATACCTAGAGGGCAAATCACTCATACCAGTACTGCTACTAATCTAGTATTAGTATGACTGCTGAAGTTAAAATACTGCACGGCATGAATAACCATTACAAATGTTAGTCATCTATGTGCATGAAATCTGCATATTTAAAAAAAAAACAACAAAACACAACCACACCACAAAAACCCAAGTCTAGGTCATTTATGATTACTGTAAGATATTTTGCTAAAATATTAGCAAAGTGCACATAGAAAAGTAAACCTTGGTCTTTAGTCCACTCAATTTTACTGTGTCTCTATGGTAATTTCCTTAAATCCACAGGTTTGGGTTTTTCAGGATTTTTTGGTGTTACACAAAAATCTTTATGAAATTATTTAAATCTGGGCAAAATGCTTTGATTCGAAAATCTATTCCACATTCACTGTGTTTACAGATCTTTGGAATTAATATGTATTGTAGCTGGTAGAGGTGCTGTACTGAGTGGTACCTAATAAATAGCCAACATCAGTTCAATGAAAATCTCATTTTGAAAGATGCATCTGTTCTTCACAAGAACATTTAACTTCTTTAAAGCATTCAAAGACCAGTTAGGAAGATTTCCATAGTTATAATGGTGGTATTATTTTATCTATCATATGATTTTTTTTTTTTTTATGGACTACTATATGTTCATTAACATTTATGTGCTTTTTTTCCATTCATCTCTCTCCATCTCATGAAAAGCATATCTGGGTAAGTTAAAACACCATGGCTGCTGATATATTCATTTTCAGCACCATGTTTATTTTCTATGTTTTATTCTTATTTCTTTTTGTTTTTCTGTGAACCTTATGTAACAAATCCATGCAGAAAACCGACCCGAATGAAAAGTTTCAAAGTATTCAAAATAATGGTAAACATCAAAAGCATATACAAATTAAGGTCAGGATTTGCTCCTGCAGGGCTTAACGTAATGGGTTAACTACTTGGAGATAACTGCTTTGAATTTTTTTAAGTAAACACATTTTGGGACGTCTAAAGCCCAAAATAACAAAGGTGTTTGAAAGTTTAAATCAGTGCAAAATTGTGAGAGTGAAGGCCTAGATTAACAAATGCTCTTAAGGCACAAATTCTGTTCAATTAAATCACAGAGGACTCCAACTTGTAAACACTCTAGTAATCCAGAGTACACAGTTTCTTTTTTTTCTGGTTGAGCCCTCATGCTGTGTAGTAGTACAATAGTATTTCATTTGTGCATATAATTTTACTATTTTGTTTTTCACCAGTTCATTTTTTTATGTTTAGGTTTTGGGTGTATTTTTTTTTAA
The DNA here is from genome assembly GCF_030463565.1 of Pelecanus crispus. NCBI lineage: Eukaryota > Metazoa > Chordata > Aves > Pelecaniformes > Pelecanidae > Pelecanus > Pelecanus crispus. The sequence goes on along the minus strand of NC_134643.1, from coordinate 46,247,161 downwards.
TTGTTAACCTGATATCAAATTTAAAATCTTCTCTCCTCTTTGATCTATCATCCAGATGTTATTTTTTTCTTGAATAATTTTTGGAACTTAGGGAGAAAATTTCATCTGCTCAAAGCATGGATGAGCTATAACTTTCTACAGGTGAAAGGAGAAAAACAACTCAGAACAGGGGTTACCACATTAATTTAGAATATGTGATTATGAAATGGCTTTATAAAAATAGATTTGAAAACATTTAACTAACCTGGGAATGCCAGGGGTCTCAATTGTAATACAGCATATAAAAGATTACAAGGTTATATATTATGCAAGTCTGTTTATTTCACAGGTGTTTGGGTTTTTTTTTTTAATAGTAGTTCTGTGCAGCTCTAGTTGTTAGGGTTTATATTACGCATTCCTGAACATGCTTCACTGAGCTTAATATATGTCTTCAGAAAAAAGAATGCTGCCCTTCAGTTTGCATACACTTAAAATGTACACCTGTATAGAATAATTATGGCATTGTTAAATCTGCTTTGCTAATGTGTTTTATCTGAGATGCTGTTCAGTTTAATGTTATATTTCCTTGCTTTATAGATTTAAAAACTTTATTTATTAATTGCATCTTGATTTCCTTATTTCAGTCATTTATTCCTGAAAACTCCTTAAAGTTGGATACAAAAAGTTTTGTAAAAAATGGAAATTTTGCCCATTGTTCTCAGTCTGACTACTATATCAAGTATCAAAAAGGAGAAAGAATGAGGACATCAAATGATTTAAAAGCTGGGTCACTTAAGTGCCAAAGTTGAAACAAGATCTTACCCAGTTTTTGATTAGTGCAGTCTTTAAATCAGATGGATTCTTTCAGATTAAATCAGCATTATATGGCAATATCAAGTCTGAGTCTCTTTTCTTTTTATTTTTTTCTACTTCCTACTTTAAAAACATTTCTAGTCTTGCAGAAAATAAATAGATAAAATGTAACTTGTTATTTTTATTAGACATTTAACATCATTATTAATTTATACAAATTCGGCTACCTTATTTTGTCATACAATGACCTTAACTGCAGGATTCTAGCCTCCCTTAAATATTTAGCAAATAATAATAGAAAAGATAAAATCCAAATCCAGCTTAATTCATTAGAAATCCTCTCTCCTGAATTTTGAGGTCTTTGATTGTGAGCATGTTAGCTTTCGAGAGGCAGATGTGTTTAATCTTAACTTGAAATCATAGGATTACTCAGACAAATGTAGCATATTTGGTCTATTGTTTCTGTCTATCTTATAGAAACTAATCATGTATAATATTTTATTGTAAACTAAACATTTTAGTATTGGTGATAATAATGGTGATAGTGTCAGTAATAATAATAATAATCAGAGGATCTGCTAGGCAAACACTTTCATCTGTTATCTTTATGAGAAAATGTCTATGAGTAAAGGCCATTTCATAGAATCTAAATTGCCCGTTAGCCAAAATTTTTAAATAAATTCTGCTTGTATTTTACAAACATTATTTGGGTCTTGACTTCAATGTGCCTCCTTTTCAATTTATCTCACATTTATGATTACATTTTAAATAAGAGACATTATAATATGCGCAATAGAATATCCCTGAGGACTTTGCGTGTGAACTTTACTAGAACTATCAGAGTAAATGCTATTATTTGCAGAAATACGAAGATCTGTGTTGAAACATTCTTCAAGTTTCATCAAGACAATGTCTGGACTTTGTGTACTACACAGAGTGTTTGCATTTTGCACATCAGAAATCCTAAGCTGCTATTTCTTGTTTGCTTCATGGAGGGGAGCCTCATCTTCGTAAAGAAAATTGAATGTCACTGAATGACATGCTTTAAATCAAGATCTTGTTAACTTCCCACACAAAGTCTATTTAAAGATTATTGTTATTTTTAATAAAGTTCATTGAGTTTTATGCAATAAGTTGGTGAGGGCTGGTGATACAGAGCTAGAATTTTCCCAGTGCAAGGGAAGGATATATATGAAATAGAAAATTTGCACGATAATAAAATAGTTTTCTCTTATCATTTACGCCTTCCTTTTGCTCCCATGTACCTCTGCTGTCCAGAGGGATATTGAAGCATTCATAGTCCCCATGGTGTGAAACAGTTGTGCTGTCAACTTGGTAGGTTGATTTGGGCACCTGGCTCCCAGAAGAATGGTGCTAAAGAAAATGGCCAAGTGTAACAGTATGTTTAGGAGGTAATTTGAGGGAGGATAAACATCAGAAGTCAATGCTAGGGAGGCAGCCCCGCTTCTCTGACACACAACTCCATAACACAACTTGACATCATGTGATTTTTCTTTTCTGCCTTTGATAAAAGAGCGAAGACAGCCTACTGTATGAGGCACTCTCTAAAAAAGACAAATACAAGCATCTCTCAAATTTTGGATGAATGTTAAACAGTTGAAGTTCATGAAATTTCCTGACTTTGCAAAACCGGGCTCAGGGTAATGATATATTTTAAATAGCATATGGCAGTTATTCCCATATTGTCTCCAGGAAGAGGATTTTCTTCTTGAACAGTAATAATGTTATCTTTAAAAATATGGCTTTAATTTGGAATTCATTCCAGTGGTAGTAAGTGGTTTAAATCTGCAAAATAATAGCTTTTATAGTAATGCCTAATTAATGTCAATTCTTCCTTATCAGGTTGTTTTCATATGTTGCCAAAAAACTAAATGAGCATGGGAATAATTACATTTTAATTCCCTACCTCCTTACCATTGCAAAGTGGACACATTATAACGTGTAGTACTCTTCTGACAAAGTCTTAAGAGGAGAAAATCTTAACATTCCCCTGTAAAGCATCTTCCAAATTAAAGAAACTGTATAATGCTATTCATGATCTCCAAACCCTATCTTTGTAATGAAAGGAAGAGGGAGTGACGAGTTTTAGGGTATTCACCTCTTCTTCTTCCTGTGATCAGTTGTACGTTTTTGTAAGGAAAACTGAACGGCAGTCGCCAGTATTTGGCTTTGGGGACCTTCTGTTTTCAGGAAGCCAGTGAGTATCCCACAAGGATAATAGTACATTCAGGCTATTCTAAAATATTTGGATTATATTCCAAAATAGGTAGATCACCAGATCTGATGATTTGCGTTATTGATCAAAACGATACATGTTTTTTTCCTACATGACACTTTTAACTTATTTTGAAAGAGTGGAGTTTTTTCTCTAGTGCTAGTTCATATAAAAAAAACCCAGAGTTTTCTTTGACTGCCAGCTAAAGAATACCTCTCTTAGTCAAAAACCAGAAATTCTGGGTTTAGTTCTGGTTTAGAAATTGAAGGTTCAGGTTCTGCAGATCTCCTAGTGTGTATTAAAAAGTAGTCAAAGAATACTTTTCAAAAAGTAAAATATAATTTAAATAAACTTTAATATTGGAGAGGAGTTTAAATGAAACATCTGAGGGAAGGAAGCATAAGTTCTGAAGCATAAATTTCTTTTTAAGGGAAAGAAATATTATAAAAATCCTTTTAGTATTCCACATCAATAAGTGAGGCACAGGCCTTATGATGGCTGTATTCCCTATGCATGTCTTAGTAAAGGATTTTAACTTCACACTAAAAATATTTTCAACCCAAAAAACTTTCCTTCTACATGCCTAGACTCTTTGGATTATGTTTATCACACTGTAGTCTTTGGCTGTAGCATATACATAGGGCATCCCATTTCTGCCCTGGCCCCATTTTATTCAGCCAAAATCAAAAACCGCAACTGTATTTTCCTTTAGCTCTGTGAGTCAGACTGCCTCTGAAGTAACAGAAGAGCTTTCCTACTCTGGGAGAGTGTATTTGAGAAGCCCTGGAATAATGCTGAGCCTCCACACCAAGGCTCAGGCTAGTTCAGATGTTGCAAAGTCACAGAGGACTCCCTAGAAATATGTATTTTATAATTCCAGCATAAAGGAAGTAAGTTTCTCATGGAAGTGAGAACTTAAAGTGCCAATGCCTCTTCTGCAGGCACCTTGGTTCCTGAGGCCACACAGGGATTGAACACCAAATCAAAGAAATAGTTCCTCCCCATCTCCTTGTAGACCATGTGTTGCTGCTCTCCTGCGTGGCGCAGGAGCCCAACACAAGCAAGGAAGGCCAGTGGCCCTCAAAGCCATAATCTCCTGTTTTACGTACTGTGATACCCAGCCCTGCTCTTTCAGCTGGTATGAATGAAGAGAGTAGCCCAGATAGGAAAAAATCTGGGATCAGGTTCCTCCCAAGGATGGTGCCTCCATGGGACTGCTAGCTGCAGAAAGGGCTGTTCCCTGGGCTTGGGCTGGCTGTGGAGAAGGAGCAAGTCATATAGGGTTTTGTGGGGTCCGTGCTTTGCCACGAGACACCAAAACTGGCCAGGTGAGGAAGAGGCATCCCTGAAAGCTTGGCTCTCCCTAAGGACAGCCATGCCAGCTCACAGCCCTGCTGGCAGCAGGAGCCGTGCAACCCTGGTGCGGCACCTGAGGGAGGCACAGCACTGCTGTAGCTTCACAGGTACTCTGCAGAACCAGCTCTGGGGGAAGGCTGCAACCCAAATACCTCATCCACAGGTGACTGGGAGGTGGCTGGCCATGCCTTAATTCTGCTTTCCTAAGCAGCCAGCTGGGTATGTCTGTATTGGCCGTCACTGGGAATATGGGATTTCTGCACCTCCTCCAGCTACTGAAGGAACATGGTGTTAGTGTACCCAAAGAGCAACTTCTCATTTTCCTGAGGATTTTGTTTTCATAGAAAGCAAGGATAGCTTTACAGTGTCTTTGGACGTCTGAGTGACAAAGGGTAAGGTATGCTGCAAAGGATGTGTGGGAGGAGAAGCTAGATAAACTTCAGTAATGCTGTCAAGTATTTGCAGTGTTACATATTACTTCAGCAGAAACATGGAAAGTAAAGCAGCTGTCTTTATTAATTCACAGCGAGGGATTTAAAAACACATATGCAAAACTGCTATTTGAGATCCATTTTCTACTAAAGCCAAATTCTCTGTCTGCCCCCTCAGTAGTACAAAAATCCCCAAAGGAGTACTCCTTACAATTAAGATCACTCCATCGCTGTGATTTTCTAGTACATATGTTTGAAAGGCTGCTAAGGCAGTGAAGAATTGCCAAGGGATAACTGAACCACAAAGGCTGTAGTAATAAAGGAGGACAGAGCAAAATTGAAGCTGTAATTCCAAGATTTCCTTGTTATGTGGGAATGTAAGCAAATTTTAATACTACATTAGCATAGTCTCTGTCTAATTTGTTTTTCACTACAGCTTGTTGCTGAAAGCATTCTTTTGTGTTTCACTCGGTAGGAGGCAGCTGAAAATATGTTCTTAAATAGCAGAAAAAGAGACTTTTGCAGGACTGCTCTTTCTATGCAACCACCACAGTGGGTTCTTTATTGCCGCTCCAGGAATAAAAATGTCTGGTCAAATGGTTGAACATGTTTAATATAGAGCATTCTCCTGATAGTCTAGCTGACTGGCCTATACATAACTTTATCAAATATTTAAACTGCTGTATTAAAAGTATATTTTAAACTTTAAGAATGATGTCTTACATAACACACTCATTGCAGTCCAGAGACACTGCGGATGCAGGAGTTGGATTGGTATCTGATCAACTCAATAGAAATGTATCTATGTGTATATGCATAAAATTGAGAAACCACATTAATTCTATAATTATAAAAATGTTTACATGAGTAAACCACATGGATTTCTTTTGCATATAAGCAATAATAATAAAAAACCTTAACATGGAACTATTCAAGATACAACCAACTCTTAATCAGCCACAGATGGCTTATTTAAGATGCAGAATAGCTGCACTCCAGAGACCTTAGAATTGTGCATAGCTGGGCCAGGAGTGTTTAGTGTTTCAAACAGAAACCTCTCGTACCTGGCTGCATTACATCCATGCTTAGCTCAGGTCTAGAAGTTGGCAATTTGGCCCTTTCTGGGTCATTACCAGACCAGAGCTAAGGTAGTCTCAGGGGGAATCCCTTGGTTATCTCTCTTCACCAATGTCTTCTATTATATGGGTGATCCTTTCATATAGGATATCCCAATTCTGTCTTGCTTCAGCTAAGAACAGACAGAAATCTCGCCTTTTGTATGTTAGGTGCTTAAAGGGATGTCAAAATGCACCAAGAAAAAAAAAAAAAAAAAGAAGAGTTGGGAATAGATGAATACATTCAAAAGGGGAAGAGGCTGTAGTGTTCATTGTTGTTTTCTATGCCTTTTCTCTGCCTGTCATTATGCTTCACTGTTGTTACCCTTAACAAAAAGGCATGGTTGCATCTACATTGTCACTATCATACCTCTGTATATTTAACAATTTTTAATCCATTTCTAGACATGAACTTCTGGAAGAAGCTCGGAGAAAGGGTTTGCCTTTTGCACAGTGGGATGGGCCTACAGTGGTTGCCTGGCTGGAGGTAAGTGTTGGCCATAACTTGGAAATGTGAACCACGTTTGTAGGCTGCTTCTGTGTGCTCATCCTTACAAATTTTAAAAGAGACTGTTGAAGTCTCCTCCTTCCTCCCCTGTGCACTGTGCCATAAGCACTAAATAGATTTTGACACTGGATGGTGTAAATCAGAGATTAGAGCTGAAAAAAATAAGACAGGATTACACAGGGGGATGAGGACAGGAAAAAAAGGTTATTAAATGCACTCAAACCCCAAATTTTTGAAATCTTATAGTTTCTCAAACTCTAACTATCTAGGTACTCCACAGACAGAGTTTATGTAGGATGATGTGCTAAGGAGAAAATAAAAATTAGCTATCAAATTTTGTTTGAGGTTAACACAAAAGCTACATCTTCAGGATTTTTAATAAATTTAAAGAATTTGTAACTTTCTATCTTTTTAAAAGGTAATGGGAAAGGGCTGACTTACCTGATTTCCATTTGGCACTTTCACCTGGGATTTGCAAGATCCAGGTTGAAATCGCTCTGATTTGACAGGCAGTGCCTTCATCTCTGAAATCCCATCTGCAAAGCACTCTCCTTTATTTGGAGAGCCTAAAAGAATGGATTTTGGAACCCATCCAGAGAAACATTCAGAAAAGCTGTCCATCAATTTTGATAAGAAATCAATTACTCTTTTAGGTGAGGGAACTATGCAAAAAATACCTACCCAGATGCTGAGGGGAGGAGAAGGCAGAAAGTAAGGATGTTCTTACACAAATACACAGTCGCTTTTACATGGCAAGTCTGTATCAGTTCAGTGCAGATACAAGCTCTTTGTTGGCTCAAGGAATGGGTGTTTATTCCTTGTCTATACTAAACATCTCTATGTATTCCCACCTATTCTCATGTCTGCTGTGGACATCATCCATTGATCATCAGAATTTGTGGAGTTTTTCCCTTCAATTAGAAAAAGAAAAGGTCTCCCTCCTCCAAAGCTTTAACAGGAGTATGTTCAGGGAATAAACAAAGGATGAGGAAAGAATGAAAGCAGTTAATGTCTACACAATTTCTCCTTCATGTGGGTATTGCAGAAGGAACTTAATGAAAAAGATGAAATGAAAACTGCAGAAAGGCAGTTCAAGCATATGTGCATGACCTTGGAAAATAGTATGATATCTTCCTTCCAAAAAAAAAAAAAAAAAAGATCTCTGTTAATAAGGAACATTCATTACTTTGGCCACTACCTGACTTTTTCATATGATTTTGAGAGTTCTGTAACCAGATTTGTATCCGTCAGAAATATTCAATATTACAGTCAAAGCTGATTTGCTGGAAAGGTGAATATACAAAGGTCTATACTTTTCTGAATACTGCGAAAAATCTGCCCTTGATGTCCTCCAGGGTGATCCAAAACTTGAAGACATTTCTGACAAGTTAAGCCCTAATATTTTTTGCCTTGATTCTCTAGCTGCAAAATAGGATATGCTTCCCACTTTGGCAGAGAGGGGCTGTAGAGAGAAATTGATGTCTATGAACTTCTCTGGAAATATGATGAGAGTAGCAGAGGAACGCCCACGGGGAAGTTTATGTTGCAGTATTCAATGCAGATTGACTATTGATGATAAAAAGATATGAGAGCAGAAGCACTGAACATATTCAGTGAGCATCAGTGCATTCAGTCAGCAGATGGACACTGCGTGCATTTCATACTCTCCTGGGGAAAATATAATATGTGACTGTTGGACTAAAAAATGAAATTAATATTAAAGGAGACAAAGGCCCAAATTAAAGAAGTATATGTGATTGCTATTGTGACATTTCCAAATTTTCAGGGCTTAACTTTTCAGCCTTAGCATTTATTCTGGTCATTTGGATGTAGCACGGACATAGTTGAGATATATTTTAAGAACTGTGGGTTTTCTTAACTAGTTCTGGAACAGTATATCAGTCTTGATATCTGGGTTCTCTGCCTAGAACAATACTTTGCCCTCTTTTTAGGGACTGTTTTCATCTAACTGTATTTTCTGGTAGAGACAGCTGTTTGTTAAAGAACTAATTTACCTAATTTGTTAAAGGACTAATTTACCTAATGAGCAGCAAACGTTTGAATCTATTTCTGCAGGGTGAATAACTCCCAATATTTACACTTTCCTGCTTTTCAAGTGCATGTATGAAAAAAATTAATGTCACATTAAATGAGAACATTAAATACATTTTAAAGCTATGCATAGTTTCCTCATGGCCCTTTGTTGAAGTGCAGCTGGGTGTAATCTACATAACTTTTTTTTTTTTTCATTTTTTGACTTTCATGAAACTTTGTATTTCATTACAGTTAGTTGGGATTAGATCATATTTGTAAGGTTCAGACTAGCATTAGATGGGGGGCAGTGGCTCATCCCATCAGTGGGAAGGGCTTTTTGAAACATGATGCAGTGGTTCCTCAAGCCCTGTGACGCATTGGGAGTCAGTACAGAAAAGCCTGTGTGAGCTCTTTTGGAATCTGCCATTCAAGTCTGTTTCCTCTGTGATGTGAAAGTGATCTAACAGTTGTCTTTTAAGTAAGTATGTCCCAGATAAGGTATAGACTTGTTAATAGCCAGTACTTCCCTGTACTGTAAGACATTAAAGGAAAATCCTTTCAGTTTGTCTCTGCTTTCCAGATTCACTGGTGAATTTACTGATGGCATATTTTTAAACAATTTCTTTGACCTTATGTTCTCTTTTAGTAAGCCATTATTAAGAGAAAAAATTAAAATAATGAAATCAGCTAATTCTGATGGCCTATTTCAGACGCACAGAGAGACAGAGCTCTCAATGACTTCACTTACAGTCACAGATGCTCTATCTCACTGCAATTCAAACACAGATAGTCGTTAATTGTCTTCTACCCAGAATTAATTAAAAAAATCTGAAAATATAGAATATAATGGCTACTATCACATAGTATCACTGCATCGTATGCTGATGGATAGGTTTCTATTTCAGAAACAGTAGAATAGAGTAAGATGCTACTATAAGCCATTAGAAACTAATCGGTATGCTTGAAAAGTGCTTTTGACAATTTATATTTGAAGAAATACGTACAGTAAAGTACAACAGATCTATACTTAACAAAATTAGGTAGCTGTATAAATATGTATATAAATTTTATGTATACAGATGTATGTACACTCAGATACATTGAAGGTTAAGTAGTGAAGGCTGATTTGTGCACTTTGACACTCAGTGTCACAAAATCTAGAATATGTTTGCTGTTTTGCTGCCCACTGGAAATCTTTTGTTATACATTATGCTTCTTTATCCCAGTGAGGAGAGCTATGTACTAAAAAACGTAATTCACAGCACCAACCCATGTGTGATAGTGATCTGGAAAAGGGTGAGGAGAGAGGGCAGGGAAGGGCTACTCTTCAGAGAGAAGTCTCTTCTTCTCTCAGGTTTCACAGAGCCTAACAGTCTCCTGGAGTTAAGCACCTAGTGAGGTATGTCTTTGTTTTCCATTGTGTTATCCCCAAAATCTCAGTGATTATGGCATTCACTGCTTCTGTCCTTCTCACACTTTTCTCTGTAGTGTAACATATTTCACACTGCGACAAAAACTTTCCACATGTATGCACCCCTGCTATAGAATTATCTCCTTTGGGAGCAAAGATCTGTAGACACTGACAATCATATTAATGAGGCAGCACAAAATGAGAAAACTGAGAAAACCTAGATTTCATACTCAGTAGGTCCCAGGAAAGACTGGTAGAAGTGGAGAGTACCTCTTACAAGAAAAGAGTAAAAGTGGTGAAGCAAGGGGCTGTTGCTGACCTAGTCTAGTAAGACTAACATAAGGAGAGGAAAAGCATGAAGTGGCGAGTATGTATCTTCAAAACTCACAGGTGATGTAGCTGTGCTTACATTTTGCTGCAACTTCTAACCTGTGCTTATAGCTGGGATATGACACCATACCAGACTGTTCCCAAATTTACAGTAAGCTCAAGTCCTCACTAGGCTGGTTATCTGTACTGTGCTTGGTTTATTTCTACCAAGAAAATAAAAGCTGAGAAGTGTGAGATTGTGCCCCATGAGTACCCTGAGGGGACTAACATGGAAAGAGAGAAAAAGCCATTTTAGTACAAAAGTGAAAAAATTACTTAATACCTCTTAGATTGTTTTCTGTATCTGATAAGACTGTCAAATGGGCAGTAATGCTGACTTGTGCCACTACTTGCTGATTAAAGGCCCGGCAAAGGAGTAGCCTAGGTGATGGGAGTAGCCTAGGTGATGGAGGCACATAGCTCTAAAAATAATTCAAAGCATCCCTTGCTTTAAAGTTCTGCTTACATAAAAGCAACAAAAGGAGTTCACATGAAGCCACAGCAATTTCAAAGGTTCTACAACAATTTTGTTTTATTAAAGACTACGATAGTCATAATCATTTGTGTGTATTACCACGCTTATTCAGATTGATAGGTGCCTTGATGATTAATTTCATTTGAGAAATGAAGCAATGCTTTGGATGAATGTGTCCTTTCTCTCAACAGCTCTGGCTAGGCATGCCAGCCTGGTATGTTGCTGCCTGCCGTGCCAACGTGAAGAGCGGAGCTATTATGTCTGCTCTGTCTGATACTGAGATTCAAAGAGAAATTGGAATCAGCAATCCTCTTCATCGCTTAAAGCTCCGATTAGCAATCCAGGAGATGGTATCACTGACAAGTCCATCAGCACCTCCAACATCCAGAACAGTGAGTCCCGTTCAGCTAACTTTTTCTTCCCCACTTCACCCTGCAGGAGTCTGCAGAAAGACTTTTGTAGTACAAGAGTGGCTCTGTGGTAACGCACACTTCATAATCAGTGGGAACTGTCCTATAGAGACATAGAGGGACCTGTTCATCACCACTTGATTGTTGATCGCTGATTTTTTCTTCCCTTAGCAGATATTGTTATTTTTTGTAAGTCAGGCTTTTGATTAACCTTGATGTTATCTAAATTATCAGTATTGAGCATCTTGTTTGTAATTTTGCCTATATTTTTGTCTTTCTCTTCCTTCAAGCCATCTCTCCCAACCAAATCAGATTGTTTCTCTTTTTTTTTCTTTTTTTTTTTTCCTTTGGGGGGCGGGGGCAGGCAAGGCAAGAGGGGGGAGGGGTTATGTAGGAACACAGCTCTTTTGAATCTTGTTCCTATTCCCCTTTTTTGCATCCTTTCAAATGTTGTCTAATCTGAGTCAGCTGGCTTTATGTTCTTCATGCTTTTAAGAGAAGCAGTGATTGGAGGTGTGAAGGGAGAGTCTGGAAGGGAGAAGTGGAGCATGTGAGGAAGGGAGAGAAGGGGAAGAGTGGCAGCAGATGGGAAGGAACCAACTAAAGAAGAAACACAGAGATACAGGTCTGAAAGGAAAGGGGAATATATCAAAAAGAGCAAGAAAGTACATTAGGAGAAGGCAAGAATGTATGTGCTATAGATAAAAAACACCTTTTAGTGGAAAATGAAGAAGCACAGGCCAGGAGAAAAAGAAACAAGATAATGAAAGGGGAGTTTCAAGCTGAGAGCCTGATGATGATGGCGGCTATGAAAAAGGCAACAGAGGCCGTAACCAGGAAAAAAAGAAAAAAGAACAAGAAAAATCTGATCAGATGGGAAATATGGCACATAAGTGAAGGACGAAGTCTACTACTCAAGTAGTGCAGCCCAGACTTCTAATACTAAGATAACAATAATAATGATGATGATAATAATATTTGTATTTTGTAATCTCTCATCTTCATGGAATTCATGGAGAATCTTTTGGTGGAAATGAGAATTCAGATACCTTTGAGGGGTACCAGAACCACTGAGTTATACGAGCGATTGGACAACAGGACTCTAATGTTCCTATTGACTGGCCTTTTATCTTCACATTTCCAAGGTTCTTTAAATATTATAGTTCCCCATGTGATATTTTCTTCCCTCAGAATGATTGTATATGTCACAACCATGGTAATACTGTGAATAGTAATGGATTTCACCTAAGTAAAGCAGTATAGACTCAACGTGATGTTGAATTACTAAACAAAATTCATTTTGATTTTAAGAGCGTAAGAGCATATTTCAAAGCATAAGCACATTGACACTTATGAAACGAGAAAACAGTACATTCAAGCTAGAAACACTGGGAATAGTTTTGCCTTGTTTTTTTAATTCTCCCTGATGAATTGCCAGCAAAAAGCTGCCCTGCCCTGGCACGTGCATTTCTGAGTCCCAAGTCATTCTGCCTCCCTTCTTTCTCAGGAAAGGAGTTAATTTACTTCAGCTCTCAAGAAAACACATCACATTTCACCTTATGTGCACAGCAGACTTCCACACCCCCTCTCTGCCTCATCTCATTGTCCTAGTAATAATCTGGCTGAAAACAATAAGATGAGGAAAAATAGTATTACAAGTGAATTTTCTTGACATTTTTGATTTACAGAAACGTGGGGGAAGTAACAATTATTTAGATTACAATATGAGCATGTGATGCGTGCAGAATATTTAGGCTGGAAAATCTCTGAGAACTGAAGCTTATGTCCAGACAGAGCTATGAGCTAAAGGTTGTATTTGCCACTTGTGTGTGAAATGCAGCTTTAATTACTGTTCTTTCCTTTGTGGCGGTGCTCTACCAGATTTCATCCATCAGTTCTGTTTGAAATACTCCATCAGGTCCGTTCAGAATCCTCTAACAAAAGATACAAAACAAGTTGTCTAAAGTTGTCTCTAGTTGCAGCTCGGTAGAGGCAAGAACGTGGTTGTGCTGATGGTGATGCTATACGCTGTTAACTTACAGTGGTGCTGCCTTTCTTCTTTACCACTGCTTACCTAATGTGGATCCCACCTGCCTCCCTGCGGGCTGTGTCCATAGCCCTCAGGCAATGTTTGGGTGACCCATGAAGAAATGGAAAATCTTGCCGCTCCAGCTAAAACGGTTAGTCTTTCCGCTTCCATTTAAATGGTTTCAGTGCTCAAAAGACAACTAGGATGTATCTGCTTTAACACAGATACCCTGTCTTCTGTAGGATGCTTCCCAAGTGTGCCATTAGAAAGTCACAGGGAGTAGTGAAATTTAATTTAAAGAACAGTTACATCATTTATCTGCAAAAGAAATTACAAACTGTATTGTGATCACAAAAATTGTGTGAACCTAAAACCAGTATTGGAGTTTTACAGTACACAGTAGTTTCACTGCCAGTGTGAAACCTCATTTAGTGAAATGAAATTGTTGTGGTTACAGGTGCAACAATTTCCCTCTACTCTACTCCCTAGTACCTCTTCTAAACATAGTGTTATATCTGCTGAAATAGAAAGAGATAAGAAAAGGCTTGAGAATGGTGCATTACACAACTCAGTGTTTCCATTAATGCTGAGTCTTTCATGTCCATACTCGTGTATTCATGCTGTTTAATTTAGGGTGCATGGAGTGTGTCATTTATTTATTGATTTTTGTCAAACCTCTCCCTGCTTTGGGGGGACATAAATAATAGATTTTATTCAATAGTTCTGACTTTCTTCTTTTACTTGGAACATATGTTATTTTAGGGTTTGGCTTTAGCATTATGTCATATCAACTCCATAACAGTGCTTATAAAACATGATACAATCCTACAGTGAGATGTCTGAAAAACCTATCTTCAGTTTGGAAAACTTTATAGACAGCCCAATACATAATTGGTTGGGGAGGTATTGAAGCTAAATTTTGATGCAATAAAGACATATTTCTTAGAAATTTATGCTTGCTATACTGTTTAAAGTTTTCTCATGAACATTCATGAAGCAGATTCTCATCAATTTTTTTTTACAACTGAGCTAATTTCCAATTTTATTATTGTTGGTAAAGATAAATACAAATATAACACCACTCAACTGACTGGAAGTAGAGTTGGTCCTGTTTAACTGGCCAGCCAGAAAAATATAGTTTCGCCATAAAAAATGTTATCTAAAAAGCTCCTTTACAATACATTCACAAGAAGACAGCTTTTTATTGTGAATGTTGCAAAACCTAAGTAGAAACAAAAAATGGCATCTCTAATGCCTAATTTTGTAAGTAAATTGTTGTGTTTTGATTGAGAAACCATAAAAAGTCTTTAAGAGAATGCTGTAAAGTTTCACCAAGCTATAATAATTTTATATCTTGAAAACTTAGCTAGATTTGCCCTGCTAAGATTTTATGGTTTAGGTCTTGTAACTTTTAAGGTAGTTTACCCCAGGGCATTGCCACTGACTGCAGTTATTTTATTGGCACATTTTACATGTACGTTTTCATTTGTACTAAGATTAACATACACGTGAAAACTACGTCTTTTTATAACTCATTTTTACTGTCTTTTTACCTGCTTTACTAATTGCTTCTCACTGATAACACAGAAGGAGTCTGAAGAAGGCAGCTGGGCTCAGGTATGACCCTTTCACATGATTTTTTTGAATGGAAAGCTAATAATAATGGAATTAACAGTGTATCAATATGCACAGAAGAGCACAGTATTGTGACAGTACCTCAGTGACTGAATTATGATTTACACACTTTAGAGTTCTTCTAATACAAAGAAAATATTCTCTGGACAGGTTTGCTAGGTAAAGAACAAAATGGTACATATGCTGTAAATATTTTTCTTAAAAGAAATGGCTACATTCCAGAGACATCTTCTACCTCCCAGCTAAATCTAGAAAAAATATTTTCCTCCTGTTTGAAAATAGGCTAATAAAATATGCCAAGAGTTTGAGATCTAACATTTCTAAAATTACACCAGATTTTTTTTTAGAGCAATTGTATAAATCACGCCCAAGTATCAGTCTACAAATAGTCTTGTATAATTAGGAACAAAATTTTTCACGTTAGTTAGACTATCAATCACTTATATTTTTCAACTTCTTTCTCTCTGTCTGATATATGCACACTGTTACACAATCTTACTGTCTTTACTTATGGCACTCCTTTTGTCGTCCAAATCTCACAAGAATGAGACATGAAGGGACTATACTTTCCCCCCTGGAAAATATATCTGGCTCACACTGTGTTATCCTTTTGTCTATAATGACAGGAGACATTAAAAACAAAACCAAAAAGATAGTTAGGCTTGAAAGTGATGCTCAAAGCTGAGCACGATCCCACTGAGGAGGTGTTAATCTTGCAATTTATGAGTTTTCTTTTCTGTTAACTTTTTGTAGTACCAAAATAATTGACAATAGCGAGATGTAGAATCTATTTTGCATCTTAATTGTGCAACCCATATAAAAATAGCTCAACATGCATGTGTTTTTTTCATATACTTTCTTCCTCACCCTATTGAAATTTCAGTTGAACAATCAAGTAGCTTGATGTCTGAATGCTAGCTTCTAGGACGAGTCTGCCTTCCTCCTATCTTAAAGAATTAATTTATTGAGCTCCACATATGATGCATTTAGGTTTAAGCTGTTCACAGCTGAAAATATCTCAGCAATAGAATGTATTTGGTCACCTGCTCTGACTAATGGTGAAGACTGACGGTGAACATAAGCTTGGCTGACAAACAACTGAAATTAACTTCTAGTTTCAAAAGGACTACAGGTGTGTAACCATGAAGTGTCATTAGATCCTATTTAGGAAATCCTAGCCCCCACTAAACAGTGACACAAACTTCAGTTGATTCCCTGGGGCCATGTTTGTATTACCAAGTTCAGTGTAGGATTGCCTAGCATAAATATTCTAGAAGGTCAGTTGAAAGCAAGTAAGATTATGAAACAAACACATTTTGATTGTGTAATAATTATGCTTGCATTTAAAACTCAAAATTGAAACTACGATTTCTTACTACAGAAAAAAATGCTTAAAATTTACAAAGGTAGAAAACAAGACAACAGGCAAAACTGCTATCAGTAACAAATATCTCAGAGTTGCTTCCACCTCCAATGTCAAAATCATGTAAAAACAGAATTTTTTTTTTTTTTTAGACAGGATTTCTAAGCTAGGAAGTCTCACCAGAAACAAGCATAGAAGATAGATATTCTGTCTTCAGTCTGTGGTGCAACCTTGAACAAACTCAAGGATTTATTTCCCCTTCCCCTTTTATTTTCCCTGTAGACCCTGGCTTATGGTGATATGAACCACGAATGGATAGGTAACGAATGGCTCCCCAGTCTGGGTTTACCTCAGTACCGAAGTTATTTTATGGAATGCCTGGTAGATGCGAGGATGTTAGATCATCTGACAAAGAAAGATCTGCGTGTGCACTTAAAAATGGTGGATAGCTTTCATCGGTATGTTTGCATAAAGACTACATGTATAAAGACTTTTATATGTCTGACTAGTGCTCAGTGCTGCACAGAATAAAAACACTTACTTTCTGTTGTCCTGGTTTGGAAAACCACACAGAAAAGCAAGTGCCAAGTGTCAGAAATCTGAATTGAGAGACATTCCTTTAGTAATAGCAACCGCATTGCAGTTATGTCTCTCAAAACTATTGGTACAGATAAATTGCATAATGAGCGGGGAACCATTAATATATAAATAAAGCCTTGACAATACAGAAACAATAATAATTTATTTAAGTGGTTTAAAGTATCAGAAAATGGTAGACTACGATTTGAAGCCCTGAGATCTCATAATAATGAAAAGCTATTGTGTGTAGCACATAAAAGCTGTTAACAGTACAAGCAAATTGACAGTTGTTCGGGTTATCTAGGGATAGAGCCAGGAAGCTAAATTGGAAATATGGAAATAAAGGCATTTAGACTTCAGGGAGAATGATGTTTATGTGACAAGAAGTGGATTTTTTTTTTAATGTACTGGCTGATTTGTCATTTTGAGGCCTGATTTGATGAAACATTTCACAGCTCACAAGGGCTGACCTTTTCTGAACACAGTTTTTAATGTTTTGGGTTTCTTATGCTAGAACATTTATTCAAACACTCATTTTGGTTTTGTCCCTTTCATTTTTGAAGTCTGTGGATTTTTTTAATGGTTTTGCTCTCCCCTCTGTCCTCAAGATTTGCTACATGGGCACCATGACACACCTCATGTGAAATGCAGGAAATACATCCTACATATATTCCCATCTTAAAAATTATCTTTATTAACTCTGTAAATGTTTCTCTTTAAATAACAGAACAAGCTTGCAATATGGAATCATGTGTTTAAAGAGGTTGAATTATGATAGAAAAGAACTGGAAAAGCGAAGAGAAATGAGTCAGCATGAAATAAAAGGTGATAGTTCCTGGGAATGAATACTGGGAATGTTTCTTCTTTTGAAGCTCAACACTGTTAACCCCTTGTCATGCCATTTTAGCAAAGCATTTAAGCATGTGCTTTAAGTAAAGCTAACATAAGTCCATCTGTCTTCAGAATACAAAATATCTCCTTAAACTAGGCACAATTAGGTACTTTGCTAAATTGGGGCTGCAATTCTGAATGGCGGTTTAATACATACATTTTGCTAAATTGGATTTTGGGGACAGATCTCATCCTAGCCTCTTTCAGTCTCAGAAGCAGAAGGCCAAAGAGCCAATGGGACATGCTGGGGGCAACACTGGGAAATCAGAGCACTCGGGACCCTAACACTGTGCTCCTGCTTTTGAAAACCTTTGCCTTTGATTTCTTACTTCAAAATGTGTATCACAGAAAATGTTGCTTGGAGGGATGGCCACTGAGGCAGTTGATTGGTATGTAAGAATAGTTCCTAACAGAACTGGCCTTATTAAAAGATTTAACAGCCGATTTTAAAGTATTTTTCTGTGTAAAGCTCTCTAGAGCAGTTGCATGCTCACTGCACGGTTCCTTTTATACATAACTATTGGGGTGGTTGGGTTTTTTCCGTTATCAGAAGTGAATCTTCTGATTTCTTTAAGCATTTCCAGCTCTAGTGCATACAGCAGTTAACCCTTCTCAAGCACAATGCTGATTGGAAGAGCTGAAAAAAAAAAAATAAGGGGGGAACTAGAAGGAGGAATGGCTACAGTGAAAGCATGCATTTGCTCAAGGCAGATGATGGCATGCACTAATGCAAAGACTTTGACTTGGATATAGAGGCATCAGCGTCAGGGAGACTGACATGGGGGAATTGGGTGTTGGGCTCAAATTCTGGTGTTGCTTCAATGCTAGTCACCGCTAGGACAAGGGTAATAACCCACAGCTCCTTCACCCAACCTTCACCCTGTCATGTGTCAGTCAGTTAGACACCATCCCAGGTGGGATTTGGTCTTGGTGATCCCTCGCTGCCACGCTGTGTTTCAGCCGATCCTGACCCCAAAATCTGGGATGCTCTTGGTCAGGCAATGGAGAATGCCTGCTCCCGGAACAGCAACATTAGCTGGACTTCCAAGTGTTCAGGAAAAACGCCTCAGCGCTTAGTAACACAAAACTCAGTATTACATTTCCCACTCGCAAGTATAAAGAGCAGTTAAAGTTAACTTTCTTTTAGTCTTACGGTCAGGGTAGGATATTTTTTATAACAGCCAAACCCTCAAAAATGGTTTCCTAGCTCATTTTGTTGCCTTAGCTTTACAATTGGCATGGACCTTAACAGCTCAACCAGCTTTCTGAACTAAAAATAGTTTTAGTCTCTAAAATTGTGAATTCATCATTTGCTTTATGGCATGTTATATAAAATGGTAGGTGCTGACCTGACTCTCAAAATGTATAATAGAAAAATCTCCAGTGAAGCCTTGAGGAATGGATATTTCTCCTGTGCCTTTGCACTATTAAACTGTAAAATCTTGCCTAAGAATTGAAAAGAGTATCTATAGGAGGGGGGAGGAATTGCATTCTGGAGATGCCCTCTGGAGGCACCTTTCTCCTTTGGAAACATTATTTCGAATAAACATTTAACTTGAAGGTAGCTAAAATCACGCAGTTGCTCCCACACCTTGGGTTTTGAATAGGAGATACTGAAGCCATTAAAACTATATGAATAGTTTGCTGGCATTCTTCATTTAAGAAATAAAGCTGTATGGAGTCCACAGTGCATGCACAACCTGTATAGTTCGGAAGTTATCGGGTATCAGGAGACTGAACCGGTGTTATGTCCTTACAGATGTGCTGGTATGGAGCAATGATCGAGTCATACGCTGGATACAAGCTATTGGCCTGCGAGAATATGCAAATAATATTCTAGAAAGTGGTGTACATGGTTCACTTATAGCACTGGATGAAAACTTTGATTACAGCAGTTTAGCTTTATTATTACAGATTCCAACACAAAACACCCAGGCAAGTTTGCTCATGCTACTTCTGGTTAACCTGTACCCCTTATTGCCTTTTATTCCTCTTCAACCATTTTAATTTTTTACTTTGGTATCTCTAGGCACGGCAGATCCTTGAGAGAGAATACAACAACCTTTTAGCACTAGGAACTGAAAGACGACTTGAGGAAGTAATTAATTTTATTTTCAGTATTTATAAAATATCATAGTAAAATATAAAAATTAAATTGAATGCATGAAGACATGAAATGCCAGTCAAGGTTTTTAAAGTAATCTCAGTATGGCTACATATTCATAACATTTTGGATACTAAATTTGGCACTGCACTCTTACCTTAAGATGAGCATTTTCCATAGAGGAAACACGCAGAAAGGAGTGCGAGTTTCACTGGCCAGAGCAAGTGGCACGGCGGGATACCCGTGCAACCTATGCTTTAGGACACTTACATCCTTTCTTTAAAAATAAAGAAGAAAGAAGAAAAGTAGATTGGGGGGTGGTGGTGGTGGGATTGGTTCCTCAAAGTTGATCAGTATGTAATAGAGTGGGATTTGGGGCAGTTATCTAGGATGGGAAATCTCAAATCCACCTATGGAAAATTTTCATCTTGAGGTAAGAGCCCAGTGCAAAAATGTTCAAGTCTTGGCCTTTTGCACGTGAGGAAGAATAAAACCTTTAAGGACTTGCTGAAAATGTGAGATGCCTATGAATTCTGTGCATGCACATGAGTGTTTAATTCTTTATTAGCACTTTACGTAAGCCTCCTAATGCACTGTCAAACCACTGCACTTTCTGTGTATTTGGAAGAGATCTGACTTTTAAGGAAGTTCTACTTTAGCTGATACTAAAATCCTCTCCTATATCAAGCCAGAGATTTAAGAGTTTTCCACCCTAGCATTTAAGATTTCTAAAGCACTTAATTTTACAAGAGTGTCTCAAATGCATTGCAGTTACTGGATGCAGTGCAACAGAGCCAGATAGTTGTGGAATACATTTGACGGTGGGAGAGGCAGTAGACAGCACGATAATTAATCAAAAATTTCATTTTTCTTTATCAAATACAACTCTGTGTGTTGACAGAGCGACGACAAGAACTTCAGACGTGGCCCCTCCTGGCGACGACAGTTTCCTCCGCGTGAGGTTCATGGGATCAGCATGATGCCGGGCTCCTCGGAAACGCTGCCAGCTGGGTTCAGATTAACCACAACATCAGGGCAGTCGCGGAAGATGGCGACTGATGGTATGCTGTCATTTCTGCACTTACTGTTGAAAAGCAGGAGGCTTATTCTAGCATGCTAAATTGACTTCTAGTGCATGTCTGTTTTGCACCAGAGCGGCTGCGTTCACATAACTAGGGTGAATGGAGTCCTGAAGAGTTGACTTAGGGAATGGAAAAGCACTGACTTGGCATACTATTGATTTTTTTCAGGTTTGCTTCAGAATGTCAGTGTTATTTAAAAAAAAAAAAAAAAAAAAAAAAAAGGCAATCTATCCATGCTAGATCTGCAAAGGAAACATTCAGAAAGAGAGGAATTAATTTACTGACTTTCATCTATGATTGCATATATCTAAGCAAATTTTTCAGCTCGTTAGCCTCTCCAGCATATGGAGTGTATTTTATAGAATGAATTTAGAAAGGGCTATCACCTTTATTTTCCTATTTGACTTTCAAACTAACTAGCTTAGCCTTGACCATCAAATAACTCAAGTTGCTAACAATAACAATCAGACGGGCAGTGTAGTTAGCAAATACTGAATTTTAGGTACTAATTGAGTTACTGTATACCAGTCTTAATTTTCTCTGGAAATCTTTCGATTTCCAAAAGATGCACTAACTCAGCAATGATTAGAAAAGTAACAAGCAGATCATAATTAAAAAATAAGTAAAATTTTAAAATCATTGTAAGAGGGCAGGGAGAAGGGACAAATCCCATTGCCACTATTCCTTCAGGTAAATGGATGACAAAGCCACGTATGCCTTAAGTTCTGAGAAGTACCAGTGCACAGACTGGCCCATTTCAATACTGCTGTTTATTTCCTCATAAGATAAATTAGGCCTATGAATAGACTCGTCTCAAAGTAATTTAATACGCTGCTTGTAGCAATTACATTCTGTAACTCTTGAATGAACTTGGTATGACAATATTGCCATCTAAATTCCATTAAAGTTTCTCACCTTTAGAAACTATACTTTAGTTACAGTTACAGATGAAATAATTTACTGATTGCATCGCTGAAATCCATTGACTCCACTGCTCATGCGCACGCTTTGCTTTTAATCCTGCACTTTTTGACAATGATCAAGCTATAAGACAAGAATCCTTTCCAAGACAAATTCCATGTACAAATAAAGGTACTAGCTCCCTAGGCATTTCCATGGCCCACATTTAGCTAAGAACCTTACAAACCTTCATGGATTTCATCTTCTAGCCATGCTATGATGTAGAAGATATTATTCCCATTTTACAGATGGGGAACTAAGGCACAAGGGAGATTTAGTCATTTACTTGAGGTCTAAACAGACAGTTTATTATTCAGCTGGGTACTGAACTCAGTAGACTTAAAGGTAGATAGCTTTGAAGACCTACATCTTCATCCAGGATCTGGCTTCCTATCTCCCAGTGCTAAGACCACTATAGTATTTAAACAGCATGATAGGTACAGGTATTAGGACTTCCGACAAAATAAAGACAAAGTTGAGTTTTAAACTGTATTCACTTAAAACAGATTTCAGTACTACACCAGACATGAAGAAACTCTGAGTTCTGAACTAGACCATGCCCAGATCATGTCATAGAAAGCCACAGAGCAATTTAATAGTCACCCTTCCAGTGGGAAACAGACTGATTTGTTTTCTTCATGATTCTAAAGAGGTTCTGGTTTGTTTCTTTTTTTTGCAATTTGCAGTTGCTTCATCACGACTGCAGAGGTTAGACAGCTCAACAGTTCGCACATACTCATGCTGACAAGGCCTAGCAAAGAAGCCAGCACTGAATTGTTGTGAGTATTCATAAGGGGCCATCATGAAAGCTCTTTGTAACTGCACACTACACCCAGTATTCGTTGGCATTATTCAAGCAAGAGCCAGCATGGAGCGGAGCACCTAACTCAGGCTCACTAGGGTGGTCATTTGATCACAACAGTCTCAAGCTCAGTCCAGGAGATGCTACGCTGTTCTTTTCCCCATCTCAAACAGCAGGTTCTTTCTGCTGAAACCACTTTAGCAGATAAGACAAAAGTTTTCAGACAGCTGTGTTCAGATGATAGCTCACCAATCATAACGTATTTCGCATGCTCTCAAACTTAAAGCTAGAATTGGAGAGACAGCAGTGGGCGCAGGGAGTGAATTTACTTTATAAGAACTTGCAGTAGTTCTACCAGGAGCTAGGCAGAAGAGATTTACTTTTTGATTTACTTTTTTTTTTTTTTTTTTTTTTTAAATGAGAGATATGGCTCAATTTAGAACATCAGGTAGCTGCATAAAGCTAGAACAAAACTTCCCCTATTCAGAAAAATCTTCCAAAGTTATCTATTACACAGATTCTTGCACTTCTCAAGTCATTCAGAATTGACCAGTGGCAAAGAAAGTATATTCTGAGCTAGAGGCAACTTTGCATCAAATCTAGTACTGGAATTCATGTTGCATTTCTCACCATTTATCTTTTGAACATGACTATGAATCTCACAGATTTGCTCTTCCAGAGTTCTGCCAAAATACACTGTTTTCTGCTACATCACAAGTTTTGCAAAAAACACTAACCTGATGAGCGCTTTCATCAATATGGCACCATTTCATGCTAATATTTTCTCAGTAAAACAGTTTTCCATTGAGTTACTCAGGGATTTGTAGGAGAGCTGGAAAGAATATCTGGATTGCACCAAAACCTCACCAGGCATTAAAAATGCTTTGATAGCTGTTACATTTTGTAGAATTATTACATATTGTAGAAAAGACATGCCAGGATCTTCAAGTCCTTTTTTTAGATTCCCAAGACTGGGAAAGGCTTGGGGCCATCCAGATTTACTAATTCTGGGCATATTCAAAAAGTGCTTAAGGAACAGCAATGTTACCAGTAGAAAATGTAGGTTGCTCAGGATCCTACTGATGACATAAGCCTTACTTCATACGTCTTCAGGAGACTGCAAGAGTATAAATTCTTAATCTAGTAGAAAAGGGAACTTTTCATACCACCACGGAAAAACAAGCACAGGAGATTATTTTTTCTAAAATAGGTAAGTTTAGCAGCTGGTCCTACAAAGATGATGATGAAGCACATAAAATATATAAATCTTTTTATGTGTATGTATGTAGTACCACCACATAGAATGCTTTGGGTTGGAAGGGACCTTGAGAGATCATCTAGCCCAACCCCCCTGCAGTGAGTATAGATTACAGCTTGGTGTTACGTCAGTAAAGTCAATGACAGTACTCTCACTGGGTTTAGTGGGGGTAGAACTGATAGCAGAGATGCGTATCTTTTCTCCTATATACTTCAGAATTGCAGTGCTGAGAGCAATAAAGTATGACCAAGAAATTAAGTTCAAACACCAAGCTATCTATTAGGCCAATAGAAATGGGACAGGCACATGAGGTGATATTTTCCAATAGGTTTGAAGAATGCAACAAGGGCAGAAATTGAAAATTGGTATGTTAACAAAAATTAACTTAAGATTATCCAAACTGTTTATTCCCACTGTATTCAAAAAATGTCTAAAAAGTAGCAGTCCAGAAACAAAGTAGCAAACTTTGCTGCCATTAGATGTATGTGCGAGTTACGTATTTTGAGAAGAAATATGTTTATAAAAAGTTATACAAGCTGTACAAGCTAACTTCAATTTCTATAGGAATATTAGTAGCATTTCAAGTATCAGTGATAGTATCACATCAGTACTTGCTGCTTGTCTGTTACTCTGCCAATTACATCCTAATCTGAAATGCTCGAGAGTTCTATAAGAATATCAAATTTACATCTAAATTGCAAAGACTAATTTATAAGGATGACTGACACTAATATACTACTATTTCTTTTCACTTACCATATGCCCCTTTTAGAGAAGCAACAAGATGGTATGAACTAGAACTTTAGTTCTGTTTGCACTGTTCGTAAGTGCAATTTCAAAATGTCATGCAGGTGAGAAACCAAAGAGCAAGTTAAAATAATTTTGGATTTCAGTAAATTATATAAAAAATACGCAAGGAAAAGACTTCCTTCATTATTATATCGAACTTGAAAACTTAAAAAAATTACCTGAACATAAAAAAAACTGCTTATATGGGGGAACATGAAGTTGGTTGAAGGGCAACAGGAAGACTTTTCAGAATCTTGTGATCACAGTTCCTGAGTAACAGTTTCTTCATGGAAGGAACTGATTGATACTTGGACAAAAGGGAAGATTCTTCATTACAACACACCTCCTGAAATTTTCCAGATCCAGGTCTGTAACTGAAACCCAGGCTTGTAACACCTTGCCTAGAATAGATCAGTAGTTATGTTACTCTGGCGACTAAACTATCTGCATGCATAGAATCAGGGACTGATTCTAAGAAAGAAGCAGAAAGATAGCTGGATGAGCTATCATGCAACAGCAATATAAAAGAATTTTTTTAATACTAAAGGGGAATATGCATATGAAGAGCAGACTGAAAAGAAAGCTGCAAACAGGTTGCACGCGGAACAAATGAGGATGCCTGTGATCACAGGCATGCTGCAGATTCTTGCATTCTGCTACTCACCTTTCTTACAGAGAATGTCAAAGCCTTGTATTTCAAAATAGTTTATGCCAACAATACCAGGTAAAACCTTACAGTGTCTTAGGGTGTTTCTTCACAACAGCTGGGTTCAACTCATATGCTTGCAAGTTGCATTTCAGGTTTTTTTTTTTTTTTAAATATTTGTTGAAACCACCATGACAAGCTGCCAGAAACCATGAACTGACATTCTCAGAATGTGAGCATACTCTGCGCAGCCCAGTTTCAGTGCATTCTCAAGATCAGAATTTTAAGAACATTTAAGACTGCTGGTGTCTGGCCATTTAATCTTGCAAAGAAGTTTACCACAGAGCACATGGGATGGGTCAAGGTCTCTGCTGTGGTAGCTGTATGTTGCCCAGCTGAGCCTCTGCAATGCCATTACACAGCCAGTGGATTTGGCAGTCACAGTAAGTTTTCCCAGCACTTTTCTCTTATGAAATACTTGTCACCACCAAGTCAGAAGGCTCAGCCAGGACAGTTCCATCGCCACAGGCTGGAGCTATAGAACATACTAGTTTCACTTTTCTTCTAATGAAACGTCAAAGGGGATCTGGTAAAATCAACTATGCACTTTATCAATGAAGGGTTCCAAAGAGGATTTGTACAGACAGATGGAGAAGAAGAGTTCCAAAAAAAGATGTGAATGATAATCTGGAAACAGCTGGTCCATAGCAAAGAAATCATCAGGGTGGAAAAAGATAAATGCTATCAAGCTGCAGTGAACAAGGAGAATCACAGAGTATATCAACAAGGTCTATACACTTAAAACGCGTGTTCAGCCTTCTGCCAAACAGGCAAAAGTCTACAGATGCAGGAAACTAACCCCAGTGCTGAATCAAAGCATCAAGAAAGCAACTGTAAAATGAAAATAAGCAGGAGTTTGTTTCAATCTAGGACAAGAATCAGTATACATTAGTAAAGATTAAAATGCATTATTAATAGATTTATGTTGCAGATCTAAAACAACAAATGCATGTCTCCCTCAGATACTCAAAACTCATGTTTTAGTGAACCATGCAATAGCTTACTTAGTGCTATAATATTTTCTGGTGTCATTGCATCCTGGACCAAAGTAGAATCAAAGAATCTCGCTAATTAATGTTTGTTTATTTTTTCCCTTAGATGTCATCTCTTTCTTCTACTTTACCTGAAGTGCACTACCACTACTTAGGAAAAAGAGCATTAAAACTCTCTGCAAGAACAGGGTAATAGGGAAGAGAATACATGAGGTATATCAGACAAACAGATATGATGTTCCTTCCATGTGTTGGTTAGTTAAAGACAAGAGTAAAAAAAAAATACCTAAATTACTAATTAAAAAAGAAAAATAAAACAACCTCCCCCTTTCCTCTCAGCATCTCTGTCATCAGAAATTTGGCAGTAGTGCACATCCAAAGCTTTTATCAAATGAAGTCACTCATTTTTACATTGTTCCATCTGTTTTATTGTAAAATACTAAACATTTACGTATTTACTGTGTATGTATTTCTTTTAAAATGTGTAAGTCTTATGTAAATGGATATAAATATGATTTTTTAAAAATAAAATCTATGGTTACATGGGGTCTCAGTGCACACATTTGACAATACAGTGTCAATAATACTGTTTGTATCTTTCCATTCCACCATTTTTACAGTTTTTGGATTGTAACAGTCAAATGAATATGTTTAGCAGAGTTAGAAGCTTCAACATGTTCCTACTGAAAAAAATCTGTCAATATTTAAAGTCGAACACCTGCCTCTGATGTTGTATAATAGAATGACATAACCTGGAACTGGAGCCAAAATGGACCTCTAAAGACAAAATGGAAATGTCAGATATCTATAGAGAAGCACCATGATGGCTCACCTCTTAACAAATAAACCCAGAAGAACTGTTTACAAAAAAAAAGCAATTTAAAAAAAATGATTTATACAAAAAAAAAAAAAAAAACCAAAACCCAAACCAAACCCAAAACTTTCTTCTGTTACCTTTGGACCAAGAAGAATTTTGCTTTACCAAGAGCCACCTTTTCGTTCCAGGATCTTCAGACACCAGCCAGCATTGGAAAATTAAATCTAATATTTACATAGAATCAGATTCTTGTTTCCAGATATATTCAACAAAGAAAATGAAAGAAAAGAGAAGCCAAACCCCACCATTTCTTCATTATAACAGGGCATTAGACAGGCTCCTATCTAACGTTATGCTTTTAGCCAAGATGGCCTTGCTGAGACTTCGCAGAAGTCAGTTTTATCAGAGGAAATAACTGAAAGACAGAGTGATTAATATATAGTGTAAAAAAGTTTAGAAGAGCAACTATTACCTGCTGTGGCTTTATTTGGTGGTGTTATTGTTGTTTATTCTTTGTTTAAATGGGAAGTTTCAAAGTAAGACCTACTTAATAGTCATTTACCTATTTGCTATTTTTCTGCTGCTTGATCTTAGCTCAAGACCTGTCTTTTAGTTATTTCTTTTAGCAGTTTGATCTGCAATGTTTGCACGTACATAAACATTTGTTTTGTCTATTTTCATTTGGCAAACTTCAGTCAATCAGATGGTGAAAGATTTTTCTCCCCCAATGTCAATAAAAAAAAGAATTCAGTGCTATTTGTGTTTATAAGTCTATTAAGCTTGGTATGTAGTAGCATTAAAATAGCCGGATGCCAGATACTTTTCATAGCTAAGCATAAACACGTTTTGCCACTAACAGGTATGAGTTACGATGGATTTACTGGTCAGAATCTGCCACGAGAGGGAGCACTGAACTTGCTGATGGGTGCAATACGATGGCTTGGGTTAGCACACAACTGTATAAAGACATGGCTCTTTTACGTACAGTTCCTCACGCTTAACCAACATCATTGCTGATGTTCCTTCTTCCCCTCCCTCAACCTGCTTTTGGATTATTTTAGTCCAGAATGTCACAAAGTAAAGCAATGCTAACACCATTTTCAGTGGTTGCAGTATCATTTGAATACACTTCCCCTCATAAATGCCAGCTCCCATTTTACAGAATTTCTTTTTCAACCTGCATTGCCACAGCTCACACTGAAATTTAGGGGGCAGAGGGGAATGAGGTGTGTTGGGGAAAAGAATGAGCAAGATCTTGCGACCAAAGCTGCAGGTATCCTGCCCTAGGAGTACAGCACACCCAAATTATTTATTCCCACAGTGGAAGCAAACGGCCCAGAAGAATTAAAAATATATTTTTAAGAGTGTATTATCATGACTTCAGTGTGATCTAAGGCTAATATATAAAAAACTCCTACTACATTCCTGTCTCCCCCATATGAGCTGAAGCTCTACTCTCATCCGCTAGAAATCGCTGTTTCAATAACACCCTGACCATTCAGATCTACCCACATACTTCTCTCTAAAAACAAGATTAAAAAAAATCAGTGCTCTCCTACCACTTATTAAGTGGGCTTATTCTTCCTTGACGGTATAACCAGGTTGCTGGGCAGCACCAGAGCCATGCACAAGAATGACTACTCCTTCTCCCTTTCTCCAGCTTGGCACAAAGCTAAAGCTGTAGACAAAGCATTCTGCAATCACAGTTCCTCAGCAAAAGGCTCTGTAAAACAAAAGCAATGCCTGTAAAACAACTATCTCTCCATACTGTACTGCTGCAATAAGGTGGCTTTCTTTGTCTGGGTTTTCTGAATGCTGATGAATGAGATTATGGCATTTCTGGAATCCTCCGCAGTACTAGGGCGGTAGCAGAGTGCAGGGGCAGAGTACACCTGACCATTCTGCCCCTCTCTTTTAGGCCAGTCTTGGTCTTAAATGATTCCCACCAAAACAGAAAAAAAAGAAAGAAAATTAAAAATACAAAGCAAAAAAAGCTCAGGCTTCCTCAGAAAGCAGAAGTTACTACAAACATTTTGTCATGGAGACACTTTAAGAATGCTAACTATTCAAGCTCTTCACAAACAGTTCAGAGGACAGAATTGTTTCTTGTCAAAATTAATATGAGCAAATAGCCCCTCAAAAAGGTAAGTGCCTAAATATCCATTACTACTGTTTTTTTTTTTTAAAGGCCATTATTAATTGTCTCTTCCTTAAAAAAAAAAAAAAAAAAAAAAAAAGACCCTCGAACTAGAAACAGGCTACTTTTCCTTATAAATGGAGAAACTGGTGTAGGAATATGAGATGTCATTGGGAAAACTATACAAGATCTAGGAAATTAATTCTCTTCTACATCCTACTGCAGTATCTTTACTAGAGGGCTTGTGCTCTTGCTAATGAGTTCTCCTCCCCTGCCTCTGCAATTACAACATGATGACTGGCATAACTACAGCAAACATACACAACTTAAGGTCTCAGCTTTCATTGTACAAAACAGTAATGGCCATGCACCTCATCAATGTGCCACAGTTTCTCTGTGACAAGACCCTTGTAGTTTCTCACTGATTTAAAAAAAAACCATCAGTGACAACTCCCAAAATCTCACTCTTGCCCTGTAGCTGTTCAGCATAGGTTGCTAAGTTGTAGCATTGTGAAAGTTAAAAATACTCAGCAGTCTCTGCAAGGCACTCCATTATTTGGAATGGGCTTCCTATTAAAGCCTTGGTACTTGAATAATCCATCGAGAAGAAAATAATATCTTCAACTAACTGCAACTTATAAAAGAAGTATTTCAAAAAAGTTATCAGGACATCTCTGAGGAGCGAAATTACTCCCACATATAAATTGCTAATCTGTATTAGTTAGTGCATCTACCATAAAGCATCATTAGCCTTTACTCAGTCTGTAAATGTTTTTATTCCCTGTTCAGATTGTGATTTTCAACTAAATCAAATAGCTGAGCAGGGTGGCTACCTTATGCAATTATTTGGCAAAAAAGAAGCACAGCACAGACTCAAACTAGGCTGTTTTATGATATAACTGTGTGACCTGGTTCAACATGGTTTGCTCACCTGCATGCAGTACCTAGTGAAAAAAACACACAGACATTTTATTTATTTCCTACCTAATTGGTAGAGCTCATTGACTCTAAAAAAAGGTCACAGGCACAAGGCAACATTGGGGTATGGCTCCTGTTAATTAGCACCTTATAGCTCATACATCAATCTGCTGGTTTATTTTATCACTTAACAGGGCTGTCATCCTTACCTCTACCCTATAGGAGATAATAGTATTCCTGGACTCTTTTGAGGACACACTGCCACAGAAAAATATGT
Source organism: Pelecanus crispus (assembly GCF_030463565.1). NCBI lineage: Eukaryota > Metazoa > Chordata > Aves > Pelecaniformes > Pelecanidae > Pelecanus > Pelecanus crispus. The sequence continues at coordinate 46,216,685 of NC_134643.1, read as the reverse complement.
CTAGACTTAAATTCTACCTTAGCTTAGCCTAGGTACGGAACCTCTCTTTTATACCAACATCATCTGTATTTGCGTATTGCTTACTGTTTCTTCCTCTCGAAATCATTGCTGAATTTAACTTCTCTGCTTTTAAACTTTTCTGTGAACATATAATTTAAAAAGTATTTTCACATTTATTGTTCAATTAAAAACCTGCAGCTTGAGAAGTAATCTATGTAGAGGGTGTATCCTCCATCCCCTGGCTTGTTGAGAACCCTGTAAGTATTTTGAAATGGCCTATAAAGGCAAGAATGGGCTGTCTAGTATCGGTATTTGCTAAATTTCTTGGTTGTATGTATCTCAGTGAGCCTGAAACATCTAATTATGTCAGCAAAAGTACATTCTGGTTATCCTTATTGTGAGTGATACAAACCACAACAACAAAATTGTCAGAAAATGCAAAGGCTAAATGCCTAGCTTTATTTAAAATACATTGTTTTTATTGAATGGATATGGACAAATGGACAAATCAAGATTTTTACAGATTTGAAAGCCAGAAATTATCTTTCATTCTACAAAAAAAGACACTTCAGAAAGTTATTGAGTAAAAAAATTACAGGAATCTAATTTATAGCAGAAAGACTTAGGAAAAAAAAAATCAGTGGAATCAAGAAGACTAATTTTAAAATTTATAAAATTTTAAAAGACATAAAGGCTCATAATTTACAAGTGTGGACAATTTATGTCTGCAATAATGTTCACATTAGAATTCCTATTTATTGTTGTCCCCAGTTCATGACTTACCTTTTGCAAGCTGTTTTAGCCAAACTCAAGTTACCAGTCACGTTATACAATAATGGATTAAAAAGTAAGGTTACATGACATCATACAAGATAGATAATGCAGTGATTCCTTCCCTTTATGGCTACAGAAATGTATGAATTCTATTCGCAATTGTTAGCAATCTTAATATGCAGCATATAATGACAACATGCAGAGACGTTAGTATGCTTCATTGGCTGTGACAATACAGTAAAGTACACAGTAAACATTTCTGAAGTAAAAAAAAAATTAGTCCCAAATCATTACTAGTTTTTAAAATGTGGTATTTCCTAACAGAAAGTCTCTGTGTACTTCAGTAACTGACCCGTTTGATATAAACGTATTATCCCATTTAATTTTTCTTTAGCACTTCCTCAATGTGTTTAAACACGCTAGCATCTTCAATGGTCGGTGTTATCTGAAAAGGAAGAATATACAGAAGCATGTGATAGTAGATTGCAGTCCTTCAACAGTAAAACAGAATTTCATTCAGAGAACCTTCTAAATCTAGCCTTCAAAAGCAATCAAGAAAAAGTATCTGGAAAGCTCTGGAACATGAAAATCTTTTGGGTAAGCTACGGTAGAAATAAAATATAATGTACTACCTGAAGTCATGCACCAGTTGCAGAATGGTCTAGAGAATTGAAACCATGATGTTGTGTCTTTGGATGCACACATGTGCCTAATTCACTAAAGCATACATCTCCAGTTTACCTTATATGGCTTTCCACTGACAAGTGCAGAAAGAGCTGAACGTGGTATCTTCCCAGAGCGTGTTTTTGGCAGCTGTTGCACAAACACGCCCTTCTGGAAGGCTGCTACTGGACCAATGTTAGTTCTAACTTGCTCAACAATCTCTTCCAAAATCTTCTCTTCTTCTGTCTTTGTACCTAGTGAAGAAGTTCATATCCTTTAACCTTTCTGGGACTTTTGCAAGTCTTAGTAACATCAGTAGCAGCAAGCTCTCACCTTCTTTCAGTACACACAGCGCGAATGGAACATGTCCTTTTAAAGGATCCTCCTGGCCCACAACAGCACAGTCTGCCACAGCGTGATGGAAGAGAACACACTGAGGGACAGAAAACAAAACTAAACTGACCTAATAATAACTGAACATTTCAGTGAAAAAATTCCATAGGCATGGACATAAAAAATAGACTTATTTCTTACATTTTGACAGCAAAAAGTATTTAGTCAGTACACCTCAGAATTCCAATTACACATGTTGCTGATGCACATGTGTGTATACTTTCATCCACACTTATGTGTAGTTTTCAAACAAACGTAAGAAATAAAAACTGACAGCACAAGGTACAAATATAGAAAAAAGCAAAGGTGATTTCCTTACAGCTGTGGGAGAGTATCACATCTTTGGTTTTTTAGTGAGATCTTTGCTGGAACAAATAACATTAGTTTAACATTATGAATAACATAGAATCATAGAATCATAGAATGCTTTGGGTTGGAAGGGACCTTGAGAGATCATCGAGCCCAACCCCCCTGCAGTGAGCAGGGATTGAACCTGTGAACTTGGCGTTATTAGCACCATGCTCTAACCAACTGAACATGAAGTTAAGTGCATGGACTAAGGACCAAAACCACAGAAGCACTCCTATTACAGGGCTATAAAGTCATATTGGTTCATTCTCTCTGGCTGCTCCTATCTTTTTCATTCTTTGCTGCACAAAGGCATAGTTTCAACCAAAGCCAAATACATGCCCAACGTCAGCTTACAGCCAGCCTAGTTCAGCTCACTCTCTTGGAAACATTAGGTGCCAGCCTCCTTAGACAAAAAAGGGAATTAAACCAGAGTCCCCTCCTTCCTACTACACATTTACGCGATTACACAAGTGATGGACAGTAGCACTAATACCTCATACTCTCTTTTAGGAAAAGAAGTAAAAGATTCTCTTTTCTTTCCAATTAGCCAACTGAGGTTTCCACTTCCTGGAAAAAAGTCACCAAGTGCATACTGAGAAGTGTGTCACTAAGTCTGGGACAAAGCTGGACTTAAGATACCGGCAGTTGTGAATTCTCTTCCAAAGCAACTGGCTCTTTTCATGTAGTTATCAGTGTTCCTTGGGGCTTCTTGCTGTCAACAGTGCTTTCAACATATCCCCTGTACTCAACCACAAAGAGGACCTAACGTGACCCTACACAAAGGCCACACAGAGGTCACATAATGTGACTGTGCATATTAATTTATTTGTGCATACAAGGACTGTACATTTGCCAATAACAGATCTTCACATACTGTGTTGTCAAAATCAAAGGCAGTGGGATGACTGAAAGGAAGACTAACCAAAAGAAGTTTTAAGAATAAGGGATTTTTTTTTTTTAAGTAGGAACACCACATTTGCATTGGCTACTCATATAATGGCATGAGCATGAGGAAGAAGATGGGAAAGGTACAGAGAAGACAGGAGAAAAAAAATATCAATTAAGAAGCTGTTCCAGTTAACAAAAGGGAGGCTCTCATGTGTCCTGTTTGTGAAACCAATGGTGGAAGGAACAATTCAAAGGGTCTTCCACAACCCATCCTAAATGCAGATTTCACCATCCTTAAGATTTGTAGTCAAACCAGGAAGGAGAAACTGGCTGTCTGTGCCATGGTCACTACAACACACATCAAGTAGTTTTTAGCAAAATAAATCTGCACAGTGTTTCTTGCATGCTTTGTTTGACAGAAGCTATACTCACTTCACAAACTATGATCCCAGAAATGTCCCATGCTACAAAAAAGCAAATGGGAAATACTTAGCTTAATATTAGAAGCATGCTCTATCAAAGTACAAAAGCATGACCATTTACGCACACCTTTTGAAACTGTACGTTTTTCACAGTAATGAAATGGGATATGCACAAGCCGTACCTAGAATAGCAAGAGCAACAGCCTGGAGTTAGTTCTGATTGCGCTCATTCCAGAGCTAGAAGGACAGAAGAGCCTGCTGCAAAAATGCTGAAGCTAAATATACACAAGTGCATTTAAATTCACATGGAGTCTACTTTGTCCAGGAAGTCATTGTATCCAAACTGAAAAATCATACAGGAATTAATCTTCCGCAACTCCAAATCTCCATGGTATTTCAATGCATCACATACACCTACGAGCTTCAGCCACTTCTAGTCCAGAGCCTCAATAATGCATTCCATTTCCTGCTGTAAATACCCATTCTTTCCTGCTCTGACTTCTTGACCCTCACCACAGCAACTTGATTGCCATAGAAAAAAAAAGAAAAAGAAGAAAATGCAATGAATTATGGAAAAGCAGACTAGTAAGGCCTACAACCAGAGGAACTGTGCTTTTCACAAAAGCACAGGAAAAAGGCCTGCAGTAATCTGACATTACCATCAATACCATAATTACCTATCAGGCATCAACAGGTCCCCTATGGTGGAGATTTATGTGTTGCCAAGTTGTTTTGTAGTAGCTTGTTTGTGTCATTCCAGTCTGCCCCTTGTTCATAAAAGTTGTATGTTAAGCTGGAATATTGCAATCACTGCAATATTTTTCTTCACTAATCTACACAAAATCCTATCAACACGCCTTTGACTTTAGGACAGCTCATTTCAAATGATTGAAAGTGTAAATACTAATTTAAAAATTATCAAACTTTGTAAAACAGCTGAAAAGAAGAACAGAATCAGTACTAGACATTTTCAAATTGTTTAAAAGTAAGAAAAGTCTCAAGAAAGTGAAATGGCATTCCTGGAATGATCACTAGGCACAAGGATGGATGTCTAATGTGGCAGCAGACAGAAACCCCACCATCAGGAAGGGGATTTCTCATGCTCAATTCCTCAATTTTAAGTCTGTTGCCTCAGATAGGCAAGATTTGATCTGGGCTTTTTGGAAAAGAGTCAAGGCAAGCAGGGACACCATAGATGTACAGACAAAAGAGATGGATGGATCAACACAAGCTGAGGTTACTAAAATGGCTAACATTCACTGATTGGCAAGCGAAACAGTAACACCTACTGCACTGCAGTGAAGATGGAGCCCCAGACACTAATAGATACCTTAGACAGAGAAACCAATTGTTTAGAACATAATGAAGCTGAAATTCTTAGTCAAACACTAAGGAAAAACTTGTTAAGCTTGTAATGCAGCTATAATGTAAATGCAGATAATATACTTGCTCAACAAGGTGACTGTCACTTAATTAGATGGCGATTCAATGAACCTCTTTCTTTATTTACTGATCTTACTGAAGAGCTAATTGTGGTCTTGTTAATGCTCTCCCATTTAACTAGCAATTTGCTGTGCATGCATTAACAACACTCTTGGTTTTTAGCTTGGTTCAAAAGATGAATAGAAAAGCTTCTAGAATTTCATAGCGATGAAACATTTTTTGTTTCTAGGGGAAAGACATAACTGGCAGGGAGAAAAACAGAGACACTGAGCTTGGGACAATGGATACAAAGGTAATACAGCTGAGGAGGTCATTCAATTCATCATTTGTTACACTAGCTTCAGATTCAGCCTGAAGCAAAGAAATAATGCCCAGCTCAGCCCTTGAGCAGTAGAGCAGTAAGGGGTGGGGATGAGATTCCCTGCTGTGCTTTAGTAGAGTGACACAAAAGACTGACTTCAAAGGGAAAGAGGTTTAAGCGGACTGAAAGACACCTTTATGGCTTCATAGACCCAAGTCAGGGCAGTGACTGGTTCAGCTCCCTGGCTGACCGATGCTCCAAGGATTGCCTATGTTCATCTGAATTTGTTAACTTCTGTGTAATCAGAATTTCTTCTACTCTCTTTTAAGTTTTCTAGCTTTTAAAAAAAGTCACTAGACTAATGGACATTATAAAGCAAAAAACTACTAACAGATTAGTTTGTGATTCAGCGAACAGCTAAATTCAGAGTTCTTAAAAGTGTATTTTTCCCTTGTACATGCCCAGCACACCTTTTCCTATAGTTCCTGAATAAGCAATTGATATGTCATCAGGGAAATTTGTAACTGGCAATCAATCACAGCAGTTCCAGAGAGGTGAGTGAACAATGATGTGAAATTCAGATACTATTATGAACTGCACTATTTTCAACTTTTTGAGTTGCATGGGTATTACATTAATGACTTTCAATTTAACAGCAGGGTTTTTTTACAGAAATTTTCATTGTTCATTTAGCACTGCTCATACAGTAAGAGACAAAACAGCTCTCAAGAAACTGTGAAGGAAACTCTTCAAATCAAGAAAAAGCACTGAAAGTGAGTCTATGTGAACTAAAAACTGTATTTTAGGAATAAAAGTTTCTAGTCCTAAGACTACAGTAGCTGGTGAAACTACCTGGCACGCTGACCCTACATTATCTTAACATATTCCCAAATAAATCTGTTATCAGAGCTTACAGGAATGCTTCCCATGCTACCATAGTGCCCCTTAACTCCACCTTCAAATGTCAAATCATGCCTGTTTTATCAATTCCATGGTACAAACTGCTTATTGTTGACTAAGTTTATTATAGTCCTGGAAAGCACCTTAATAGGAAGGACCTGAAACAATTAATGTTTTTTGTTAAAAGTACTAATGCAAATGTAATCAAAAAAAGCAGGAAGAAAATTAAGAGATTTTGTGAGATTTTCAGTCTCAGCTTGCTTTATTCATCCTTCATTCTTCTATTTCATTGTCAGGCAATGCTTACCTCCTCAATCGCACCTGCTGAAATTCTGTGTCCAGCAACATTGATCACATCATCAGCTCGACACAGGACATATAAATAGCCATCTTCATCCATATAACCTGCATCCATAGTATCATAATATCCCTAGACACAACACAACCAAAAATAAACTCAGAAATAGTACTAGGAACATCCATTCATTTCCCATGAAACCAACAAACAAAACTGATTGTTTCAAATGAAATATTTTTTTGGTGCCTGAGAGATCTAATTCTCTGATATTTTTCACCATTCTTATGTCATAAAATACCGTGCAGCTCCCTTTGCAGAAAAGGTTTTGTAGTCTTTGTTAAGACAGAACAGAAGACAATACATAAACCTGGATTTTTCCCCCATTCTGCTTTCTTTGATCCCTTACAGCTTGGAGAAGGATGTTGCCTGAATCTACACAAGGAGAATAGAATAGTTACATTACAATGACAGTTGTTAAATGCTCCTAAAGATATTCCTGTTTGCTGGATCCAAACATACATCATCATCATGATGCAAGTACACACAAAAAATAATTTCCCTGATCAATTCACTCATTTACTTTTATTGAACCAAACATTCCATTCTAGACATTCACATAGGACGAATCTAGTTAGGAGGAAGCCAGTCCTTGGATAATTTATCTGACAAGGAAACATAACTAATTCAGTAAGGAGCCTCCAATGTATTTACATGCACGGTGGGCAAGTATATATTTTGGACTGATACTAAGTTAGAATGATTACATGTCAATAGTAGTAGTAGTACATTTGAAGCTATGCTAGTCTAAGGTTGCGAGGCTTATTTCTTTTATAAGGTCAAATGATATAAACCAACTTTTATGTTCAGAAGCTTGAGGTTTACTTGTTCTGTTTCAGATCTTAAAAAACCCCAGTGTGTGCAAAAGTATGTATAAAGAAAGTTTTAGCTTGAAATGTTTTTCATTCTATAACAAATATCAAAGATCTCCCATTAAAATAACATATGATAATTTTGTATGTTATCCAGTTTAGATCTACTATCATTAAGTTCTGCAGGATTACCAAAAGTTTATGTAATTAATCTTGTAATTCTTACTGGAAATTTTTGGAAATATAACTTCTGGAATGTTTCCTGATTTTCCCAAAGACCTGAGAATGCTCCAGGAGGCAAAGGCAACCTTAAATTAAAAAGAGCAGAGTGAAGTAGTTAGAAAGACAGATATAATGAGTACAACTCATGCTTTCCATTCAGACTTTATATTCAGATAAATAATCATTGGCTATACAATCAGAAACCAGTTCTGTTTAATAATATGCTGATAACAGATCAAAAAGACCCTTTATTTGCTGTGGTCACATGCATATAGCTCTGAACTGTATCCAGACTATACCTTTTCTAGAACATAAGCATCTCTGGCATTCATTAAAATAATGTCTGGTCTAGTAAACACTATATACTGTACTATAAATATGTTATCAGCCTTCAGCTTTCAACATTTCTGAGGATGAAGTATCTGTCAGAAATGTGTGCATATATGCTATGATACAGACCACTTCATTATTACAGGTATCTCTTTCTCTAACACACATACACACTCACACATGTATAGACATACGACCTGAATTATCAGATGCACAGATCTTCAGTTTCTGTAAAAAGATATAACTCAAATTACTTCAGTCATAAGAATCTGAATAAAAATGCTGTTCTTTTTTTATTTAAACTGTGCATAATATTATTGGAATTACTGGAGGAGTTCTTTGAAAGTATATTGATAAAAGTTGCTATTAGAACTTTCTAAAATAACTGGACTTTTTTTTTTTTTTAAGAAGTGAAGATGCAAAATTTTGGATTGCTTTATTAGTTGAGATTTCAATGCAAACAACACACCCATTCTTCAGTCAAGGATATGGACATGACAAAATATGGGATATTTCACATACATATCTGCTGGAAGAAGAGAAGCTACAGTAGTCTCAGCTAACAAAGAAGTGGTTGGTTTTTCCTTCAAAGCTCTGATAGGGATAAACACAGCTTACCTGAACTGCCTAAGAGATAACATATTCAGACATACCAATACAAGTTCTATAAAGCTTAACCCTAGTAACAGAGAGAGAACACGCAAGCAAGCATATTTATACAGATAAAACCATACATGCCTCATACAGATTTTACTACCATATGCCTACATTCCTAACCAGTAATTTTTTAGCCGGGGGTATTTTATTTTCTACTCTGATAGTGCCCCTTTGACACCAAAAGGCAACATCTGTAGCAGTGAAACACCCCTCTGCAGCATAGCAACACTGACATCATTACAAGTCTCCTGTAATGTTCAGGTCACAAGAACAGGTGCTACCAGCTCAGTGACATGCACATTTCTAACATTACATTGACAAAAAGAATAATTATATATATATATTTACCTAAATATGATATAAATAGTACAAGCTACATTGAAAAGGTCAAATCATCTAGTAATGGTTCGAATCCATGATTTTTTACAATCCCAGGTTTTTTTCAGTTTAATTCAGCTAAATTAGCGTAATAGAATATACTACTATAAATATTACTACTTTCTCTGAGTGTTCTGGCTCAACACATCCTATAAATCTCTTTCCCTGAAAGTATGGTTAAGGTAAGGCCAGAAATGCCAAGACACTTCCCAGGTAGTCACGCAGGCTTCAGCAGGGCAGGCTGGCTTGTGCCCATCTGGAGGGAATTCACTGGCCTATTTTAAGCCTTTCAAGCCTAGTAAGCATCCTTGTGATACACAGTCATGACCTATAGAGTATTTGCCTTGAAAAACATAAATTAGAAAAATAATATATTGATCCCAGTGTTTGTGTATGTATGAATTTAAAACAAAAATCTTCTGGTTAGATTCAAGAAAAAACACTAGGGAATGGTAGTTACTATGGTTGTTGCCTGGTTGCTAATAGCATAGCAATTCATAACAGCCTCAGCCATTGTAAATTTTACACTTTAAATTTATTTAACAGTCTGAAACATCCTTGTGATGGGAGACAAAGGAAAATTCATATTGACAAAGTCCTTAATTTCTCCACAGCTCCATTCAGTGCTTTGCAGTTTGTCATTAAATAGAAGAATCAATTTTACTGCTGAAATCAGAAAAAACATTTTCCTTTCTGTAACTGTACTTGTTTAGAAATCTAAACACAGAAGTATGCAACTTATCACCAAAAATATAATCCTTGCTCCCACCATCTGGGGTTTTCGGGGCTTTTTTTTTGTTTCTTTGCTTTTCTTGTGGTTGTTTTTTTTTTAAACAGCAAATTGCAACGATAAGTACATCCACAGTGCATATTTCATGAGTCTATGGAAACCACACTGCTAAACTACTGGCTACCACAGGTATCTACATAGCTCAAATACAGCACAATACAGACACAATCTGAAAATGTGCCCCATGGCTTTCTGTCCTGGTTTCGGCAGGGATAGAGTTAATTTTCTTCCTAGTAGCTGACATAGTGCTGTGTTTTGGATTTAGCAGGAGAATAACACACTGATGTTTTAGTTGTTGCTAGGTAGTGCTTACACTAGTCAAGGATTTCTTCAGCTTCCCATGCTCTGCCAGGTGCGCAAGAAACTGGGAGGGGGCACAGCCAGAATAGTTGATCCAAACTGGCCAAAGGGCTATTCCATACCATATGATGTCATGCTCAGTATAGAAACTGGGGGGGTTGGCCGGGAGGCAGCAATCGGTGCTTGGGGACTGGCTGGCCGTCAGTTGGCAGGTGGTGAGTGGTTGCATCACTCATTTTTCCTGGGTTTTGTTCCTCTGGTTGTTTTTTTCACCATTTTTTAAAATATTATTACCACTACTATGACGACTACTACTATTACTATTATTATTTCAATTATTACACTGTTCTTATCTCAACCCATGAGTTTTCTTACTTTTACCCTTCCTATTCTCTCCCCCATCCCACCGGGGGAGAAGAGTGAGCGAGCGGCTGCCTGGTGCTTAGTTGGCGGCTGGGGTTAAGACACGACACTTTCTGTAAAAGATTACTTGCAGTTAGAACTCCATTCCATCTACTAAGCAAAAACTGAATGCCATCTTCCATGTGTCCATCTTTCAGGCAAAATAATTCCAGAGTAATGGGCACATACAATTCTTCCATGATAGTAAAGTTCTTAGCATCATGACTGACTAGAATTTCTAGGTGTTGTACAAACACAAATAATCAATACAATTAATAAAGGTAGGATTCAGGTTGCCAGAACATAATTACTTGTATTAGAATTTTGCCAGGACATCAGGATTAAAATGCCCAGAGCCAAAAATACCTCCATCCCACTACTGTCAGTGGGAATGCTGCCATGAATTCCAAAGGGAGCACAACTGGATCTTAACTGTGTGAAAGGAGCCAGAAGAGAGAAAATCAGATAGTCAGAAAATAACAGCATTCTGAAAGCCAACATCTCTTCCTGTCCTCAACCCCTCCATAAAAAAGGAACATTTTTAGATTTTGGCTTTGGGTCTGTTCTCCCTAGGAAACATAACACACACCTAGAAAAGTTCTAAATTTAAAAACTGTTACCTCTTTGTCCAAACACTGAGTTGATACCCAAGGCCTTTTGGGGTTACTTTTATTAAGAGGATATATTGAGCAAAAAATGCCAGCTATGCATAAGTAAGCATGATTGCCCCAGACACGACCCTGCTTTCCTTCCACAAGCGACAGGAGCACAGAAGTCCAAGACAGAAGCGGGTAGGTTCCTTCATCATCATTTCCACAATATACAAAGAAGTTGCTTTGTTTGGTTTCTCTTTGGGAGGTATTTCGTGTATTTCTCTGTTAACTTCTCTCTCTCTCTCATCCTGCATACCAAGCCACAAAACAGCCAGTGTTGAGCCTTTGCATCTGCTATCAGTTTAAGGATAAGCCCTCCCTTACACTATTCTTGCTTGGATTTTTCATATGGTCATAACTCTGGCAGCGTCTTCTATCTCATCATTGCTTCTTCCTTCTGGAGAGGACAGTCACAAGCTCCTACAAATACAAATTCAAGACAAGCTTGCCAGCTTTTTCTAAAATATGAATGTGTTACCAGCTATATTGGATCACGCTAACTACAGTCAACTCATCCCATTTAACTAGCAAAGAATAGGCACAGTTTCAAACCCGAGTCCAGGTTCAAGCCAAAAACCTATACTGAGCTGAATCAAAGCACCTGAACTTGAGAAAAGTTTACCTTTGGATTTCAAACTTCAAAAAAGATGTATAGATCTGAATGTTGATCTCACTCATGCCAATTTTTCACAGAATTTTACAGCAGGAGTACAAATGATACTATTCCCCGTTTACTCCAGTGAAATTAAGGTGATAATTGCAGAACTACAGGAATACAGATCCAGGCCCATTTCTCACTTCAAGGTTGAATACATTTAGAACAGCATCAGGAAAACTAGGTAAACTGTGTAAATTAATTATGTAAATTATATGGGTTCATTTTACAAAGATTCTCTCTAGTTGCATTTTACAAAGATAAGGTAATTTCGTTATAAAGTGGAGAAACTAAGACAGATTAGGTGAGCTTCACAGCATCACAGAAAAACTCTGAACTGCTCTCACAGTAACTGTTTTCTGCTAGAGAATTTTAAATGATAAACATTATCTGGTTTTTTAAGCATTGTTTTACAGTTCATTTATTTTTCATACAACGGTGACTGACCTTACACAGAACAGCCCACCTTTAGCTTAGCCCAAGAAAATCTGACTCCATGTGTCACATCCTTTCAGGATGCCACTCATCAAAATGATGTAAGATTCCTTGTTGATGGAACAAAGCAATTATAGACACAGCACTCAAAAGATAATTTACAGAGAAAAGCAGATTTCTGAAAGTACAAATGAAAGTCAAAAACTATTAGAGATGCTACCTTGCTGAGTTTCAGAAAAGACATCTTTTTATTTTATGGTAGACAATGGTACTCACAGGCTGTTCATTACAGCCAGTCAAAGCAAGTATAAGCCATTGTTAAATGAGTTTGGGCTTGTGAATGGAGCTAAATCATCTTGACTGGCAGCTATATTATTACTCAGCATTTATGTAGTGCTGTGCATAAACATCACTCTTAAAATTTTTGATTGCAAGTTCAAAAGCCATCTGGAATCCAGAAGCTTTTTCAGATACAAGGAACAGCAAGACTGGAAAAAGGGTGGAGAAGGGGCAAGAGAAGAGAGAGCATTTCGAACATTCACCAGTCTGCATGAAATATTCCTTTAATTAGCTGAAAGAGCTCACAAAAGTAGTTGGTTCCAGTGTGGATTTTGCAGAAAAAAATCCTATAGTTTAGTGGAGAAGAGAGAAGGCATCAAAACCTAGTGAAAGTGCTTGGAAAAGCTTAATAGTAAAGCAAGTTCAAATGCTACTCACATGTACTCAGCCAGAAATCTGTTAGAAAACCCATCTTTGGCCAAACTACTCCCACATTGAAAGTCCTACTCATTGTTTCACTTGTAAAGGGAAAAGACAAAGCCGATAAAAAAAACATGTGGGAGGCTGGCAGAGAGAGAAATCTTTCGCACAGATTCATCATGATCATCTAATCTAACCACCCATAAAGGATGTCACCTACTACATCCTGTCTCAAGCCTGTAACTTTTGGTTAAATGACAGTGTATCTTTGAGATTGGATATCCAGGTTTGACCTAGAGGTGTCAAAGAAAGCCACCATATTCCCAAGAATTTGTTCCAATTGTTTAATACTTTCACTGTTAAAATAATGTGGTTTACTTCTCATCTGGATATATCTAGCTTCAGCTTCCAATCTCCTTATGCTAGATTAAATAGCAGAGATGTCTTTGACCTGTGGGTATTTCCTGACTTTGATAAAGTCCTCACTTAACTGATCTTGGATAAACTACATACCACAAGTTAAACTGTAAGTTTCTTTAAGCCAAGCTTTCCAGCACTCAAGTCTCTCTCATTCATATCTTCTCCAAAACCCAGCCAGATTCTCAATAGCATTTTGAAATACAGGCATAAGAACTGAACATAATGCATTAATGGTTTTACTAACATCAATACACAGATAATAATAATAGCTCCTTTTCAGTTTCCCTACTGAATAACAAGGGATCATATTGCTTGCTTAGTTACACTAGCAGCTACATTTCATTCAAAGATCTTGTGTATTCAGAGGTTTATTCCACTGTAACATAAAAAGCTCCTTTGAAAGTCACTGCTTTCTAGGGTACAGTCCTTCATCTTATAAATCTAGCAAATTTTCTCTGTTCCTAGGTGTATGACCTTTACTTACAAGAATGCATTGCAAGTCGTCTATGGAGGATGACACACTTTCTTTACACGGTTCTACAAGCAACACTTTTCTCCCTCCAGCAATCTTCCTTGAGGGCAGCCACTCAGACGGGTCTGTAACGTGTCCTCTGTTGGGTTGCCTTTCATTTTCTGCTACCTTCCGTAATTTTTTAATTTGCTTATTTCATATTTTAAAAATTAATAGGAAAACATTAAACAACACTTCCAAAATGGCAAAGCACATCATTAAAATGACAAAAAATAAAAACAGCTCAAGGAATGGAGATACAGCTTAATCCCCTTCAGACGCTCTAGAAAAATCACATGTGAGAGAGACATTTCTTGGAGTGTCTAAGTACTTGAATTTGGGGGATTATTACATTCATAGAAGGACATTTCAGAATACTGAGTATTGTTTTTTACCATTGGATCAAGTTTAATGATAAAAGAATATATTCTTTTAAAAGCACAGAATGGCAATAGTGTCACACACACAAAAAAAGAACTGACAACATTCACTACTGAGACACTATGTAATTATAGGCTCTTCAGTGGCTATTTTGGCATCTCAGGTAGCTTCTATCTAACTGTCTTTGTTCTGAGCTAAGGCCATACCCCTCTCTTGGCTTCAGATGGAGTCTTCCCTTGCTTTCACTATCTAAAAACACTGCCATTGCCTCCCAGGCTCCTTTTCTTCCTGGGAAGAAGAAGAGCACAAACAAGAGCTGTGACCTTTCTCATGTGTGTATCCCAAGTTAGAATGTCCATATGTTGATCCATCAAGTCTAGTCTTACAAGATTTTTCTTTATTTAGTTTAATGGGATACCGAGGTACTACAGTGTGCTGCAAAAGATTACATCTTTTTCTTTCTCTTTTCTTCCCTTTAATCTCTTTTGGTTAGCATTTCTATTGTGCATCTTAATGATTACATTCCTGGCTTCAGGTTGCTTCACGCTTCCACATAGGTACTGGTGGGGTTTTTTAATGCATTGTAAGAAATATTAAATGAGTAAGCTTTTTGCTGAACATCTATTTGCTCTCTAAATACTGTATGAAGATTGAACACAGTGCCATGAATAGTGAAATTGTGAATAGGTTGCTTACTTCTGAACAAACATCTCTTCCACTAGAGGATATTAACTTCATGGTATTTGCTTCAAAAGTTCTGTCACACTTCTATTCAGCTAACTTAAAATTTAAAATTATAAAAAGCTGTAAATTTATCATGACCCTTTCTTTATAAAAACTCATGAATAAATATTATTTTTCAATGCTTTACACTCTTATAGCACTGCACATAAAGTTTTACATTATTTTACTCTGTATAAAGTGGTGCATCATCATTTGAATCATTTTAACTATTGACAGAACATTATAATTTTTCTTCCTCTTCCTCCACTAATCCCAAATTCATGAAAAAAAACCCACAACATTAATGGTCTGCAGAGCTTCTCACGCAGTCACTATTCTTAAATGCAATTTAACCAATGCAACCGAAGAATTTCAGAATCGCTGTATGATATAACTACATTGTCTCACCCCTTTCTGAATATGGAACCGAAATATTTATGTGATTTTGTGCAGTGGAGATCAGTAAAACAAATTTGTAAATACTTATACTGTAAACCTCCATTACTATGGCACAAAATTAACTATACAAACACTAGAGGAAGTGTAACTAGGATCTAGCAGGAAATTTACTGGCAGGCATTACTCTCTAGATAGAATGAGTATAAGGCAAATGTAGTCCTCTTGCTGTTGTGGATGAACATAAAGAATAATGCTAACTAATGAGACAGGGCTGACAATTGCTTCATAAAATAAACATAATGGGTTTGCAATCTTTATAATGTACAAGAGCAAAACTGAGTTTCCCACTGCACTGGAATTTAAATGGGATTTCTCTTTGCTAATCTTCCTTATAAGAACAGACAACTTTGAAAATTCTCAAGACTAATTATGATTACATATATACACACGCACATTTTCAAGTGTGTAATAATTACAGGCAGGTCAGAACAATGCAAGCAAAGTGTGTCACTAAATCAGACTGGTCTTGCTAATGGAAATGGAGGTCATTACTGCTATCATTTTCACTTCACAATAAATCCCCCGTTAATTATCTTTCATGTCCGAAAATTCTAGCTCCAAAAAATGTAAATTTAGAAACAATTCATACAAGCTCACCCTCATGAGCTGCAGTCGTCTTCATTTTCCCTTGTCTTTTCATCATAGATGTTGTGACATTGCATTTGGTTACTTTATCCTGAAAGACTTGTGAAGTCAAAAAGATTATTGCATTGTCCAGGTAAATTAGCCTATAGGAGTGTTCTTGTCAGCAAAAGTCTTTCCAAAGAGCACAGATGATGGTTATATGAAAAAAAACCAGGTATCGGTTGGCGGATGAATAAAGAAAAGAACATACTTGGGGCAGAAAGGTGGAGTAATTAGGTGTAAGAATTAGCTTTCTAAAGTATTTGACTCCTGCAGGATAATATTAAAGTTTTAAAATCTGTTGTAAGAATAGATATTTTAAATACTATACTTACGAGCACTGCAGGCCTCAAGCAGCCCCAACAGTCTTTACTGGGAGTTAGACTGGAAAACCAAGAGCAGCAGCATACCACTTTTGCACAGCTGCTATTGTAAGCAGTGTGTGGCCATTCTCCTCTCTGAGAAATACTGAAGAATATTTCTCAACTCACACATGCTTGCAGACAAAGCAAACACCTGTGGTTTTTCCTAAAATGGTACACCATTTTTGCTGCGGAGTGCATCACAGAGTAATAGTCAAAACTATCCTGACCCCCCTATTTTCTTCTAGCTGCACGGGGACATGTCCCTGGGGTGACAAACAAGCACTGCCAGTAACAAGGATCATCCCTACTATTTTTAAGGGGTCTGTATATGTAGAAACCTGCTGAAGAAATGAAGAGAGGAAAGGCTTCTTTGCAAGAGGACTTTATGAAAACTAGCCCTATTCAAAAAATGAAAAAAGTTTTACAGCTAAATAACTGCTTAGCTGAATGAAACAGAAGATAGAAAATGCGATGCCTTAACCTAATGGCCACAGATTTTTATGACCAAAAAAACCAACTGAACACTGCAGCAAATTGTCTTACCAGAATGAAACGTGGAGCAAAATGTTAAGACACTGCGAACCATAATATCCTAAAACCAACTTCTGTTAACAGTCCAAAGATTCAAATGTTGGAAGTGTTAAAAAAAAAATCCACAATCGGACTCCTAAAGCTCATCAATACCTTTGCCTTGTTTTCTTGGGTTTTTTTTTTTTTTTTTGTTAAGCTGCAGAATGAATTTTAAGAGATCCTATTGTCTCAAAAGATTAAGTCAGAAAAAGGCTGGAAGAGAAAGAGGGGTGATAGTTAACCTACCTCAGAATCAGTTTCATAACAACTATGTTAATGATACAATGCAATTCCTTTGTCCCCTACTCTCCCCCCTATTTCAGAATGGATATTAAATAAATATGGACATGATAAAATAATAGTGTCTCTGTGCCACTACTCTTTCTTGAGTGATCCAATGCAAAAAAAACCCAACCCAAACCAAAACAAAAATACCCCCTTTTTCCCTATCAATTTATTTGACTGCAGCAGAAGTCAAGCTGGGCAAGATAAAATAAAACAAACAACAACAAAATCAATATATGAACACATTTGTAATCCCTTAAGACAAATGCCTAAACGTGGGGCCACATTAGAGAAGACAAATTCTGGCTTTGAGTTTGATAATAACCCCAAACAGGATCTTCTAACATGGCAATATCCACTCCTGTCAGGCACTTAAAGATAGTAATGACTCAGAAATGCATGCACATGTCTACCAACATTACCTGTTAGTAGATATAATTCAGCTTGTTTGGCAGAGTTGCTAAGGATGGACTTCATTTTACTTCGCTTTTGGTAGATAACACTAAGCACCTACCCTAAGCTAGCTGTGTCACCCCTGCAGTCAGTAGAGAGACATGAGCACATCTGGAAGGCGATTTATTCCATCCTACCTGAATGCCTGAGACAGCTAGGATCAATTTTCTTACAAAATACCTTTCTCTCCCTCCACTGATTATAAGCCTACATTTTATTATGGCATCAGGCATTACAGAGGTGAGAGCTTTGAAAGATAGCCCTCCACTCTGTCCTGGGTTACTGATACTGCAAACCACAGCCTACTAAAGGCTGGAGCAATTTTAATTATTCACACTCCACAATGGAATGAATGCACAATCTTACATGTGTCACAGGAAAACAACATCTAAATATGAGTCTGCTGATTCAGGGGGGATCGTGTGTGCACTTAAACACATGCCCGTGTGTCCTGGTGGCTTAGCCTAAGATGCTGAAAATTAGGCAGGGTATAGACTTCATCCTGAAAACACACGTCTGTGTCACACAGTACAATAACTTCATGTGATACTATCTTAATCTGCACAGCGGTCTAGTTACATTAGATCAGTAGCACAGCTGAGCAAAAACCCTCCACACCTCGGCAACTCCGATTCCCAGGCAAGCACTATGCAGCCAGCCAGCCCGCGTTTTCAGCGCTGCCTTCCTGCAGCATGCTCCAGTGCCTGCAGCTCTTATGTGTCTCATCTCCAGCTCACACGGCCACTGCCTCAATCCTCAGCTAACTTCTCTCTTTAGCAACTCATCAAAATTGGTACACCTGTCCCAATGTTTTGGCATGTGAAAAAATTTAAATTTACTGAAAGTTAATGCTAATTTTTTTATTTCCTTCCATTCATCTAAGCAAGCAATGAAGAACCTGAGTTACCACAACTCTCCTAAATTTTACCACCACAGAAGTGGATGAATGCATTTCTTTTCGGACTTGCATTTGCTGGCAGTTAGGAAGTGTTCAGAACTGAAGTATGTTCTATGGCTGAAAACAGAGGGGGTTACAGCTAACACGTCAATCACAAAGTAGGTATCTGTGGTGGTACATCTCCCCCCGACCCTGTATTTCTGTTCTGTTTTTCCCCTTTACTTCAGCTGCTTTACAGCCTCAGGAATTCCAGGCTGCAGCTTTTGTGTAGCGAGTTGGTCAGTTAAGCGCCCCTTAATTGTACTAGAAACTCCTACATGGCTGGAGCAGAGAGCAGCCCTGTCCTTACCAAGATTCATATTATGGCTAACGAGGGGAGCAAGAACAGCTACCCCTGACAGCCTCGAAACAGGGTGGTATCATCATTGCTGGAATTCCAACAACAAGCCGACCCGAATTGTGGCTCGGATGGAAATTTACTGGTGATGAAAGTCAATCATCTCACAATCCTATAAACGGCAGTCCTAAGTGAGGCCCTTTGAGCTCTCCTGGACCGCCGCGGGCCGCACCAGCATCTCCCTCTGATCGAAATGTCTCTCGGAGTCAGCGAAAACTAGCAGATTCCGAAAGTCTGCTGCCACCAGAACTCCATTGCCGGAGATCGACAACGGAGCCTGGGCTGCTGATATTCTTCACTCCTCGAGATTCTACTCTCGCCCGTTGAGAAATGCCAAGGCATTAGACGTGAGTGTTTCACTAAACTCGAGGGGAATTTTTAACAGGTATACTATTTTCATATAGGCATTTATAGTTGTAATTGTGCATGCATGAATCAATTTAAGTAGTTTTGTAGATGTATGATTTAATTTTAAAAGGAGTTTTATATTGCTGTACTATTCTTATAGCATTACTCTCCTAAACCGTTGACCAAGTCTGAGACTAAGAGTGGGCCCAGCCACACCCAGGCTCCTTTCTGAGAAGGAGTTTAGAAAGCAAGGGGGTCCACTCTGAACCTTGTGACTCAACGGGAGGGTTTCTGTATCCCCTACATACAATTTCTCTTTCTCTCTCATACAATCCAATTTCCTTTATATATTTTTCCTATGTACTAGATATACGTATATGCATATACATACATTATTACCCTTATCCGTATAAACCGTTGACCAAGTCTGAGACTAGGACTAGACCTAGCCGCACCTAGGCTCCTCTCTGAGAAGAAGTTTAGAAAGCAAGGGGGTCTAGTCTAAACCTCGTGACTCAACGGGAGGGCCCCCCACCTTGCCTTTATTCCATATATACGCAATGCTTTTATGAATCATTTTAACTCGTTGTGATTTAATTCTTTTATGTGCTTCTATGTAGTAATAGAGTGAACCTTGCCATCTTCGAATCTGTAACTAAGTCAGTTTTGATCAATTTTGTCTAATCACTTTATTAATCATTGATGATTGAGTGCTATTGAAAATATAATCAAATTCTGCAATTCGCTACAAGTAAATTCTAACTTTTACTAAACCAAACTGTGTAAAGTCACTCATTCATAGTGAATTGACATAATCAGCAGGATTCACAGACCTGCATTTGTGACAGTATCTGTCTAAGGAAAACTCCATTTGCCTAAAAGCCTGACAGAGCTGGCACAGGCTGCAGGGAGCAGCAGCCTGTCGAGCTTTACAGAAGTAAGGAAAGGTTCTGGCAACAGTGCAATGGCAGAAGGTAAGATAAGAGAAATGTAATTGATGTTCACAGTGTTATCTAAACAGAGGCTCCTTTATCTAAGCAAAGGTGCTAAGAGGGATGTACTTTCAAAAAGAATATTAAAGTTTATGGAACTCAGCAAGTTTGCAGATGACACCAAGCTGAGTGGTGCAGTTGAGACGCCGGAAGGACGAGATGTCACCCAAAGGGACCTGGGCAAGCTGGAGAAGTGGGCCTGTGTGAACCTCATGAGGTTCAACAAGGCCAAGTGCAAGGTCCTGCACCTGGGACGGGGCAACCCCCGATATCAATACAGGCTGGGGGATGAAGGGATTGAGAGCAGCCCTGCGCAGAAGGACTTGGGGGTACTGGTGGGTGAAAAGCTGGACATGAGCCGGCAATGTGCGCTTGCAGCCCAGAAAGCCAACCGTATCCTGGGCTGCATCAAAAGCAGCGTGGCCAGCAGGTCGAGGGAGGTGATTCTGCCCCTCTGCTCTGCTCTGGTGAGACCTCACCTGGAGCACTGCGTCCAGCTCTGGGGCCCTCAGCACAAGACGGACATGGACCTGTTGGAGCGGGTCCAGAGGAGGGCCACCAAAATGATCCGAGGGCTGGAGCACCTCTCCTACGAGGCCAGGCTGAGAGAGTTGGGGTTGTTCAGCCTGGAGAAGAGAAGGCTGCGGGGAGACCTTATTGCGGCCTTCCAGTAGTTAAAGGGGGCCTATAGGAAGGATGGGGACAATCTTTTTAGCAAGGCCTGTTGTGACAGGACAAGGAGTAATGGTTTTAAACTAAAGGAGGATAGATTTAGACTGGATAGAAGGAAGAATTTTTTTACAATGAGGGTGGTGAAGCACCGGAACAGGTTGCCCGGAGAGGCAGTGGAGGCCCCATCCCTAGAAACATTCCAGGTGAGGTTGGATGGACTCTGAGCAACCTGATGGAGTTAAAGCTGTCCCTGCTCACTGCAGGGGGGTTGGGCTGGATGATCTCTAAAGGACCCTTCCAACCCAAAGCATTCTATGATTCCATGATTCTATGAACTCATCTGACAGGACTCTGGTAAATGGCACTAAAATCACCTACCTGACGCACAGCAGGGTTTTTTTCTTTCTTTTAAAATTTTATTCCTGGAGTCTTTTCCTGTATATATTTTGTCCAAGTACCACCATAACTGAACACCATTTCATGCAAAGCACACTCAGAGACATCTTGCTGTTTTTACAGAGATCAGAGAACACATATTCTCCCTCTAGGGATGTGCATCAATTGGGATTAGGTAACAGTGAAAGAGGAGACAGCATCACACCAGTAAGCCAAAGCATGTCAACCTGCACTGCTGTACTATTTCACTAAACTAAAAGATAACACAGTGAAGAGTATCTTCTCAGTATCTTGCTTACGCACCCCAATAGGAAGGCTTAATCCTGTGCCAACAGGCTGGTAATTAAGAAAATAGTAAATTTTGCTGTAGTCTAAGAAAAAAACCAGCAATCCACACTCATTCACTCACACAATTTCATCTGCAATTTTTCAACATTAATGGACATAAAAAGTTCTGGCAGTTTGGCATCAATATCAGAGACAGCCATGCTTTTCAACCCTCATTACTTCAATCATTGTTATATATATAAAAACTTCAGTCAAAAGACAATCAACCCATGTAGGAAGCTTCTCTTAACTGTAAGATACTTAGTTGGCTTACTTTACCACAATATTTCCTAAAGTCTTCGCCTTCACTGGTTCCTTATTTTCATCCAGAACCATCACTGCAAAAAAGTAATATAGGAAGAGAATTCCTGTCAAGTAGTGTATTTTTAGCTGGAGGACAGTGTCTTTCTTCATGGATATCAACTTATGTCACACTTCAGAATGGCAATACACAAAGCAACAAAAGGAATTAAGTAATTTGGGAGTTCCAAACCAGATTAATCTCAGGACCTTATTAACATTCAGCCTTAAGTAAAAAAAGTCTTAAATAATACTCCTGCTTTGGGAGCAGAAATAGCTCAAAGTCAGAAAGGGAAAAATATAGAACTGAAAATTAAAAGACACCTTCATACTGGAAATTCTAAACTTCCAAATAGCAAAGGACCCTTCAGATACATGAAAGATCCAAGAAAAAGTGTGCAGGTAACATGAGTGAGAAATAGCAACTAAGATTACTGGAGGCTAACGCAGTTAATGTGAGAAATATTATTAGCAGTAAATAAGCATGTCTGGTTTCCAAAGGCTCTCAGGAGACCCAGAAAGATGCTCCCCAGCTGACAAGGCTTATTCTAGTCTAGCACAAAGAGGTAAAGTAACTTGTGAACTACCCAAAGCCACACAGCAGGGTAATGCTAGACTGCAGCAAAGAATCCAGACTTCCCAACAGAAGCCTTTTCCCTGGATGACACTGGCCCATCACCTTCAGTGAAAGCATCATACCCTGGTACTGAGGTTTCTGAGGAAAAACACATGAAATAGTGTCTTTGTGTAGTCATCTGGGAAATCTGCTGCAACTGCCCATTCCATCTGTAGGTGTGGGCATAAGGAAGGAGTGACAGATATCAACTGGGCCTATGATAAATGGAATTAAACAAAGTGAAATGACTAAACCATGGAAAAGCAGGGAGGAAAGGTTTTGACAGACTGGGCTGACATGGATTTAAAAACATGCTTTTTGAAGCCTGCCCAAGCAAAGCAAGCAATGTTCAGCTGGATCTAAATTACTACAAATAATCTTGCATTTTTTATTAAAAAGTTCCAGAGGAAATGGGGAAAAGATGACAGACTTCTGACTAAAACCCTGCTAAGACTCTTATGAGTAATATCATATCCTATCTGCCCAAAGAACACCAACATCTGTAATTTCCTATTTCTGGCTGAAGCCACTCCTTCAAAGAGGATGGTAATTTTTAAGTAACTGAAGAGTCTGCTGAAAGCAATGTCTCAGAACATAGACACAAGCAAATCTACAATGCCAGTTTTACAAATCAGTGACTTGGAAGGAGTAACTGAGATAGGAAATCAAACAGATGAATGGAAACACAGAAGACACTTATGAAAAACAGCAAGAATGGCATAAATAAAACGCATTTATAATCTGTAAACACATTTTTTTTCTCAGATGCTGTAAGGACGTGTAAGAACATAGTATCGTTAGATTTGCAGAATTTAGGCTCTGAACACACAATGAAAAAGACCCACTCACACGTAGCTTTCAAAGCTTTTTCTCCTATTTTTTCATATTTTTATTATACTAAAGTTTTATTATACTAATCAGTTTATTGTAACTATTTTATCAAGGTAGCAATTCCAGCATTTATTCTCCTCCTTGCAAGCAGTGTATTTCAATGTACAAAAATTTGGGGAAGGAAGGTATACTGCTCACTCCTGAATTACTGAACAACTGACTTAATTCTTCAAAATGTAGGACTTGCATGAGTTTGAAAAAAATGCAATGAAATTATCTGGAAAGGATTCAAGTAGATCAAAGGGAAAGCAAAATATAATGTCTGATTTAAGGCAACAGAGCTAGAAATTAATATAGTACCGTGATTCACTTTTAAATGCAATTTGTGCCACTGCACTTTGATATCATAGCTAAATACTGCTTCTATTTATATTCTAAAAAATCACTAAAGAAATCAGTTTATTTTAGCAATAATGTGACAAGAAAGAATTTGGCTGTGTTTAAAAAAAAAATAGATTTTGTAACCTTCTATTTATATCACAGCATAAATACAAAATAATTTTAGCAATGCCCAAACCCATTAATGGTTGCATAATACAAAAATACAGAATTTAGCTTCTAAATGGCATAAGGATCTCTTCTAATTAATATAGTAACAGCAGCAAAACAACATCAAAACAGAAGAGGGTGACAGCAAGACAGCTGCCAGTACAGAGTAATTTCAAGATCCACTATTCTGTGAATGGCTGCATACAGGACATAGTTGGCCTCAAACCAAAGACTGAAAGAGGTAAAAGTTCTTTCATAAAACTTTAGTGAATTTTAGTGCTCATTTTATGTTTCCCTTTCAAGGCATGCTAAAGACATTTCCTTCATTCTATTTGAATAAATTCTTTACTTACAGTAGGCCCAATGTCCAAAACAATTTGTAGAAATTTTTATATTCTTGCTACTCATACTTTTTTATAGGCCTGGCTATCATCTGGTAGCATGTGTGATGCAATTAATATTCTTCCACTCTTCCCTATTGTGCTGGTTTTGGCTGGGATAGAGTTAATTTTCTTCATAGTAGCTGGTACAGGGCTATGTTTTGGATTTGTGCTGGAAACAGTGTTGATAACACAGGGGTGGTTTTGTTACTGCTGAGCAGTGCTTACACAGGGTCAAGGCCTCTTCTGCTCCTCACCCCACCCCACCAGCGAGCAGGCTGGGGGTGCACAAGAAGTTGGGAGGGGACACGGCTGGGAGAGCTGACCCCAGCTGACCAAAGGGATATTCCATACCATATGATGTCATGCTCAGCATATAAAGCTGGGGGAAGAAAAAGGAAGGAGAGGATGTTCAAAGTGATGGCATTTGTCTTCCCCTCCCCACGTGATGGAGCTCTGTTTTTCTGGAGATGGCTGAACACCAGCCTGCCAATGGGAAGTAGTGAACGAATCCTTTGTTCTGCTTTGCTTGTGTGTGTGGCTTTTGCTTTACTTATTAAACTGCCTTCATCTCAACCCACGAGTTTTCTCACTTTTACTCTTCTGATTCACTCCCACATCCCACTGGTGGGGGGAGTGAGTGAGTGGCTGTGTGGTGCTGAGTTGCCGGCTGGGGTTAAACCACAGCACCTATTTATTACAACTCTGGACAAACTTCACAGCTTTGTCTTAATGTTGTTTTTAAGCTATTGTTTGTCTTCATGCCATAACTGTAAATGCCAAAACCCAGAGCTGCTGAAAATGTTTATTTTCTTTAATGTTCACTTCGGCTTGTATGTATTAGAAGAAAAAACAGCTTAGCTCTTTCTGCCCAATGATGTGAGAACTTTTCCTGAACATAGAACATGATTTGATCTTTAATGTAATTATTTTTTGGACTTCAAGTAATTCTTGAAAACTTAAAATCAGGGTTCCCAGGTATGAAAATATTTTTGCATTCTTAATCCTGTGGCTGCACCCTCTGCATGCAAATACCTTCCAGATAATGAGCGCTCATCCTTTCAATGTTGGTCCGTAGCCTACCATATCTCCAAGCTGAAAATAAAAATGTTCCACAAGTACTGAACAATAATGTGCTTAACAACTCTCTCAAATATGAGCCCATATACCTATACAAAAAGGCAGAAAACTGACTTTGATTTTCTTGAAAAAGTATGAGATGAGTTCAAATAGAAGATCTATATCCTTGCCAAGCTGCTTGTTACCTCACTATGACGTATTTGTGGAGTAATTCTCAGTAAGAATTTTCTTTATGCGCTTCAGAATACTTCTCATATAAAACTGTAGATAAAGCCTTAAAGCACAGTATTTTTTACGTATCTTTGTTATATCCAGGGTAGAAGTCTCTGATACCCCTTTCATATAATAAAGACAGGAGTAGTTGATCAATTTTCTTGAACATAACTCTGAATTTCTTATTCACAACCACATTCCACAACAAACAAAAAAGCAGAACTTCCTGTCACAGGAAGGAAGAAAATGTGTTAATAAGACTGTAATGTGCTTTCCCTACAAGGTATGAAAATTAAAAAGCACTTACTCAGGAATATGAGCAATATCCTTTTCTAGCAGCATATTTAGCACAGTCTTACCATTGTATCCTGGCACTGGTTTTCCTGCCTGTCCGGGTGGAGGGGTTGTAGAGTTCCCCAAACCAATACAGGAAGCAGTAATTGCAGAACCAGATTCTGTTAAGAGAACATAAATATTGTCAGTTAAGATCGTTCTTACTGTCATTAAGTATTTATTGGTTCTAAGTTTTGCTTCTAGTTCAGCATATCAAAATAATAAAATAAAATAAAAATTCCAGACAAGCAATGGAAGATTTAGAATTCAGGTGCTTTTATGTATTATCTAATTAATGTAAGTTCATTACAGAAATTTGCATTCTTCAAAAGGGAACTTCTTCCATTCCATAGAAGACAGTCAGAAATAAACACTTTCTGCATTACACCTGTAGTTTATTCTGGAATAGGTATAAGGTTGTACCACGCCAGTAAGAAAGTGCCTACAGCAAAGCCATGATAGAAGTACTGTGTAGGGCAGATGTACTTCAAGGATTATTTCGCGAGTCAATATCCTTGGGAAGAACGAATTCCAGAAAAAAAACATCAAGCCATTCTTGGTTGATTATCTTATCCCTGTATAGAAATATCAAAGTGTCTGTTGTTCTATTTTGGAGCTACACATTCAGAGGTTTGGAAGGTGAATAAATGTCAAAACTTCTCCATGACAATATTGGTCAGGAAGATCAGAGAAGAGGTAGTGCCTAGCAAAATTTACTGTAAATAATGAAGTCAGGAATACCTCTTTTATAATCCTGCAGATCTCACTAGTATTTCTTGGTGAGAATTATTTCAGGTAAGGAAAAGACTCAAAAAGAAACAGGATAAAAAAGTCAGACCTAAATTTTCAGGGTTGCCAAAATAAACTCAAAAGAAACAATCTAAGGAATGGCAATCAAACTACTGCAAGATTATGTGATCATAATCTAGATGTTTTCTCCTCCTCCACCTACAAACATTAAAGTTTTACTAACCACAGCATTTTGGAGTGGGTTTCTTTCGGGGTCGCAGGGAGGGCGGGGGAGATGTGAGAAGACAAATGTCTCTTGGGCTTTGAATCTTAGGAAGATATTCATTCATCTAACTGCTGACAGATAAATTGAACACTGGCACTACATGCCTTTGCTCCCTGCACGGAGCCTATGGAAGGCAGGTCTGGAATCCCCTCTGAAGTGCCAACATAAAATACCTTGTTCAGAGTTTCCAAATAAGACAGCATAAATATCCCCTGTAATGCCTATGCCTTCCTAATGATCCCCACAGTTAGGCAGCTAGAAATTCCTCCCTCCTCACCTTCCTCTCTTTCTTAAGAAAGCTCAATTTCACATAATATTCTTATACTACAAGTATACATATATATATCTATAACAAAATTTGTTACTACAGAAGAGGAATAAAAACTAGCAAGTCATGTAACAGAGTCTAACAAACAGAGTTTGAAAAAAGACCAGTTGCTCTTCTCTCTTTCCCTCTAAGAAAAAAAATCTATAGCAATTACTTTTAAATTCTGCTGTAACTCTAAGCCACAGAAAACAAAGTGTAGGTGGTTGTAAATATTAGCAGGAACACAGTATGAGACTATTACTTTAAAAACACGGCTTTATCATTCTGGAGATGCCCCAAGTCTCAGGTCACTTTGCCTGGAATTCACAGTCCATGCCACTCTCAAGTGTATTTATATCTGATCAGTATTGCCAAAACTATTTTCAGTTATCTTGCATTTGGAAATTAATTGTTTTTGCTGTGAATTTTCTCAGCTTCCATAGCATTCATCTGCCACTTCAGAAGTTGTTAAATGACTATTCAAGTGCTAAAAGAAGCAAGAACAAGAACAAAATTACAGAAACTTGTTGTGGTTTTACGTTAGGTGATAGTAAGTAGCTGAAAATTAGCATTAACATAGCACATTTAAGCTAGGGCCTAACTCCAGCTGTGGGACACAGAATGAGAATTACCAACCCTCAATACTAATAAAGACAGGCTAAAAAGTTTGCTTAGTTTTTTACCCATCTTTCCCTGCTCCTTCTTCTACATCATGCACATTCTCCACACAATCGCAGATCCTGATCTTTTCTTCCAACAAGCAGAACACCCAAGCTACAGTTACAGTGGTGACACAATATCAAAATGATCTAACATACCCCATCCGTGATCACACTGAAAGTTGCAGGAAGAGAAACTCACAATTTATTCAACAGTTTGGGAGCTTCATTTTCTGCATGGTATCTATACTGAAGACTTTTTTCCTCTTTTCCTGTTCCTCAGAACAGAATGAAAAATGGTATTTTTCTTAGAGAACAGTGAATTGGAAAAGACAGTGGAAGGGACACTTTCTTTTTTGACTCTGTTAGGAGGAAAAGAAGTGGTAGCACGGAGTATATCTTGCTTTACATATTGCATGGCAAGAGCAAAAAACCATATTGTAACAGATCAGGTGAGAAAGGTATTCTCCTATTACCAAAACACAGTAATTAGGTTTGCTACTGAGAGGTGGGGAACACGGCATCACTGTTAACCTGATGTACCAGTAAGATCTGCATGAACGGGGAACTGACAAACATTTCTAATCAAGAGCTCTCAAATCAAAAAACCCTGAGGGGAGAGGGAGAACCTGAAATTTCTGAAAGCTAGCTTGGATTTGCTTGACTCTCAGATACACTGCTAATGAAAACAATATAAACTAGAAAGGAAACTTATACTAATTTGTCTGTATTTGTCCCTGCTTTTTGGACAACAGTGAATAAGACTGAATGAAAGTCTACTTATTCTAAACAAGAATCACAAGTTCTAAAACTTTGTGAATAGGTCTTTATAATTGCTGCTATTTCTTCTATTGTCTTCTCAATTACCAGTGGATACATCGTTTTCATATTTACCCAGTGATCTCTAAGCCATACATCCAGTTCCCATGGGTCAATAAGACTTTTTATATACATGGAAAAAATACGGGGTTTTGGTGCTTGGACCAGATACTAATTCAGAGAGGGAATCCCAGAAGCATCTGCTCTTTGTGTTAGGTTAACAGTTCCTGAATGCTAAAGATTCCCTTACAATGCATAAGCACGAAGGAGTACTGTCAAAGGATGGCATGAATCTTTGTGCTGTACATTACTCGGGAAATCAATGCATATCTCCAAACAGGATGCTGGACTGAAATATCAATTTCCCAAACCTATCAGAAAACAGCAACCCCTTTCTAGGACAGCATTTTTTATCGCAGAAAAAACAGTCTGACTTGGAAGTAGAATTCAATTCAAAATCCTGCTGAAAAGAAATCACCACTTTTCAGACAAATACAGAAAGATAAGTACTGATAAGAAATTTTCCTTACCAATTATGTGTAATACAAGTACTGTGTGGCCCTTTTATATATTTCCAGTAAGTAAAGTTGCTTAAGAATCTTTGGTTTCAATTAAGGTTGGTTTCTTTACAATTCAAGTCAGGACCTATACACAGGTTACAAGACCCAGGTCTGAAAGTTAAAACAGCAACTGTTTGAAGAAGGGTAACGCTTGTTAAATGGACATTGTATTCCACCTGCCCCTTACATCAGGTTTCTGAATGTACAAACAGACATCTCTTCTCTGACACTCACTTGTTTATAGTTGCAGATTCTCTGAAATCAATGCACAGCATCTAGACAGATTCCCAACACTGAAGTCTTTAGGAATCTGCATATTTTTAATGTAAGGAACAGAACAGTAGATCTGTCTTCCAGTCAGTCCCTTCTGCAAACGTTTAGGCGCTAACCTTCCACTTCACTATGCTAGCAAGTTAGCTCACCCTCTGGCTGTGGAAGGCTTTTCAGGGATAACTGGATCATAAAACCAATTTCCTTTTTGCATAACACCTTATAATGTGACAGTGAAACAGCTATTTAGAAGAGCAATGTTTTACACTAGAAGAGCAATGTTTCACAACTAGTCTGGTAACTACATTCAACATCTGTTCTGAGTTATAATGGAATGAATATATATACACCTCTGAGAATAATGAAAAGCACTTCACTGAGACTTGGAAGAGAGAGTTAGTGAGAGATTGTCTTAAAATCATAGCTGTTAAAGCGTCCCAAGTCCCTCCTTATGTTTTTACTTTCAGGATAAGGGCTGATGTAAAGAAATAGCCCTTGGAATTCAAAGATGTGACCTTCCTTGTTTTGTCACCCTCTACGTGTAAGTGAAAGATATTATTTTAAAGGCATTTCGATATTATTGAGCGATATTGGACAGTTAATGAATAGTCCGATACAGGCATTTTTGTTGCATTTGCATCTCTGAAAGAAATTCTTATGTCAGAGAAGGTGCTGCTGATGCAGAAGCAAAAAGTGCACTTTTACAAGTAGCAAGGGGAGTTTGTAAGGGTACGCCTGACTTTATTCATCAGAAAGCTTCCACCTGCCCGTGTGCCTGACTTGCAGAAGCCGTGCTCTGCCAATTGATGCAGAGCAGCAGCTAGTAAGGTCTGTGCTCAAAATTGTCTTGCTCATTCACAGTCAACAGTCAAGTTCAATCAAAATAAACAGTTTTGAAATAACTCAGGACTTTAAAGATGAAAAATGCCCTGTACCACTTACATTCTTGATCCATTATAATTTCTAGACTGTGTCTCATGTTCCTCAACTTAATAGACTGTCACACTGCTGAAATATTGTATTTTCTGGTAGGAAGTACTTGGGGAAAACACACTGCATTCTGACATTAATATTTAAGTTTGGGCTGCACTAAGTGAGTAATATAAAGCTGTCTGCTTTGAATTTCTTAGGATGCAGTGGACAGACACTGGAAGCATGCAAAAGAGGTGAGAAGTTGTTACATAGCAGGAAAAAAAAAGAGAAGAAAAAGGAGCAATTGTTATACATTAACACATTAATGAATGCAACAAATATAATACACTAAATTCTCACTGTGGCAGTGCTGTTTTGAGCCATTCTCCTGGCAAAGCTATCGTTTTGGTTGAGGGGAATTAAAGAAATTATTACAGCAGAAGACAGCACTGACAAAATGGAGAGGAGGGTCTACAGAAGGGAGAAAGCTTAGGCAGCAACAGATAACAAATCCATCCACATAGCAACAATGCAGCTCTGAAGAGGCTCCTTGCACATGTTCCCTCCACACAGTGGTCATTTTAATTATGCCAGGAAGGGTGGAATAAAGAATTCAATAAAGTAACAGCAACATTCTTTCTGGTATGGGAACAACTACTGGGCATCCAGGACAGTCGTAGGTAAATTATAGTACTCCAAATCTGCATCACAGCATACCATACTGCTTCCTTATAATAAAATCAAATCTAATACATCACAGAAATAGTATGTACTGGGAGGGTCCTGAAGATTCAGGGGCCAGATCATCATGTATTCATACAGACCTCATTTCCTTCATCCTTCAGCATATGACTGTGCAGAGCAGTCCATTTCCCAGTCAGTTCTTCCTCACTAAAACCCAAGCAAGTTTCTAGGTCTCTGACTGCGCTAGCAGTAGGTGGCCTCACTCACAACTTGTGATTTAGCACTGCTAACCCTGACAAATTCTGTCTAGATAGCCATGCTGCAGGCTGGTAGCCCAAGCACCAATTTAGTCTTATGCGTACTGGTCTTGGAACATAATTTCAGATAACTGTTTTAGCCTCTGTACAGCACAGCTCAGCCATGCCTTCAGCAAGGACTCAAAAATATCCACTGTATAATTTTAACAGGAATTTTTCTTCATCTCTTCCCTCGAAGAGGTCTACATTTTCTGCTCAGCTCCAGGTTGGTGCATGAGACATGATGAAGTATTAATGTGTAGAAAGACCAAGTACACCTGGCTAGTGCTGGGTATTTAACTACAAACAATCTGATGCCTATTATCCATCAACATTAAAACAAGACTACACTTGACCACACTACCCCAGGGCACTAAAGGGCACAGAGGAGAACAGGTTGGATAATCCCAATGCAATGTGACGTGTGATGCTGGGCTATCAGCCGGCAGACTGCCACAAAAGTCCACACTACAGCTGCACCCACGTTGTCGGTATATATTGATATGCCATGATTTTTACCGCCTTCTAAGGGTAAAGGCTAGTGAAAAATACTTTTCAGATCTATGATAAATATATCATTAACTTCCTCATCCATTTTACTCATTTCCTCTTCATTTTGCTTCAGCCTGTCATCAAATGAAGTAAAATTTAATGATGGAGCTTATATTTACTGAAATTCTCACCTTCTAATACATTTAGCGGGGTACTGCAGCAAATCATAACAGAGAAGTCAGAGGAGCCACAAGGAGAAAACAATGACTGAAGAATGTGGAGAAGTGTAAATTCTTAAGGATTCCCTGATTCAGTTTTACCAACTGTCAGAAAGCAAGTGTGAAATTAAATCAAATTCACACACTATGCACAATTAGGTTAGATTAAAGACAACCTGTCATCCTAAACTGTGAAAGGCTTTGCTGGCTAGTAGCGAAACTTCAAAAACTCTTTCATGCATCATTTGGTATTTCATTTCACCCCTTATTTCTGAGGAGTATGACAGATGCAGCAGAAAAATTCTTGAACAGTGACGGTAATTATCATTTATTTCTCCTCCATCTGACTGCACTCTTAACTTACTCCCCTTGTGAATTAAGCACATGCAGCATCAACACAATAAACACCAGGTGCATACAGAATGCCAAAATACAGTAAGTGAGTAGCAGGGGTCTATCTTAGCAAAACCCACAAGAAGTATCAAATTTTAGGTGAGGTATGCAAGTTGAGTGATTTGTAATCAAGATTTTCACACTTTTCTTACAAGGAGTTTTTCAATTCCTTACAAACTTAAGTAAAGCTAGGGTAAAGAATATGCAGTAAACCAACTGGAAAGAATTTCAGTTAAGACCTTCTTGCTCAAATATTATTTAGAGAGACTATCACATCTAAAGCATGACCTTGTCCATCAGGCTGCTTACAATTTAGATTACATTCATTTGGCAGAAGATCAGAAGAATTTGTTACCTTGAGGTGGGATGGCTGCAAAACATGTTCGTTCATCCCGCTAGTACTCTACAAAATAGAGTGTAAAACCTCTACAAGTTAACTGGAAGCCTCATGGAAAAACAACGGTGTTTTTCACCTATTCTTCACATCCAAGTGAAATTAAATTTGACCTTTCTCACTTCCTTAAATTGTATACAAAGCCTTAAAAAACCTCTACTTAACTGCTTAACTTTCTCTACTCAGAAACTGCAATGTAGAAACTTGACTCAGAAAACATGGAAAAGAGATATGAATAGGAAAGGAACCAATCCATTTTTTTAAAGGGTGACTAAAGAAACCAGAAAGATTCATCAAGTGACTCTCCAGTACAGATGTATTTGTACAGTAGAACCAGTACACTGCACAAAAATTTGCTTTTTTTCTGGTTATGACTACTTGCTGTTCAGTATTCACTTCCACTTGAAGTTCTCCTTATTATCTACATTCTTTATTGTACATAGCACCAAGGGTGCCCAATCAACAACAGGGCCATACACTACAGACACCACAGAAAGTGGTTACTGCCTGAAAGACAGCACAGACAATAGCTAAAAGGGACAACGATGTGAAAGCCATATTAATTTTCATTATCTGTTATATGAAGAAGGACAATTTTGTAATTAAAATGCACAACTGGACACTGCACAGTTGACTTGAGCTAATTTAAATGCACATCAGTGAAGATAACTAAAAAAAAGTGTGGTCTCATCATCCTTCTACACCTTGGCTGTACGTTCCCATCTTCCTTTTTCCTCCATTTTTACATGGGATTGGATTGAACTGATTCAGATTTTTTAAAAAAATTATTATTGTTTCTTTCAGCCAGGTTAGTTTTTGCCTAAATCAATGCTCTGATTCTGCTTGCCATGCAGACACATGCGTGGTAAGACTGGCCTAAGAGCAGGGTTGCAAAGGCAGTGCCAGAGATGAAGGAGGGGTGCTCTACTCCCTTTTTCACCAGTGGTTTGCACTTACGTAAGCTTAGACTGTTCACAAATCACAAACCTAGTTACACATCGCCACCGCCAAGCTCTTTATCTCAGTATGTTACATTTAAAACAGGAAGAGTATCACAAGTATTTCCTCCCCCACAATCAATTTGCCCATTTAGTCTAATTGATAGTTTAGGATATCACTTTACATTTGAAATGACAAATGCAGCACAGGTACACAGTTAAGTGCTTTCATAAGCCAGGCCATTTTCCTGAAACAGAGCTTTAGCGACAAATAGCTTTCTGAAAGCTCATCTATGTCATTACTCCATTGGTTTAACTTTATATCAGATCCTAATCTGCAGTGGTATCAATGAATGCCTCCTACCTCAGCTGGGACACTATTTCCAGCCTTTAAAAGGAAATACTGCATTCTATTTAGTGTTGCACTATTCATATTTAAATAAATGGGCAAGCATTCCCATATTATTATGCACATACACAGCACTGCAAATGACAGCTTCAAGCTTGTTTGCACAATCCAGAAATTATGATGTTAGTATTAACCTGCCTGTGGAGCCATATTAATGTGTACAACAACAGCTTGTGCACAGCTAGCCAGAAGCAGAGTGTTTCCCTCATTTCTTGCAAATGTACAAAATCACAAAATAAGCTAAAGGTATTTGAAAATCTGAAGCCTGTTTCCCAAAATAAAATCCATTTTGTTTATAAAGTAATATATTTTCTGAAAGTGCCTGAGTTTCCATGCTTATTCTTAGAATTTAACGTCAGAGGAGAAACCAGCAATTCTTTCAGTATTCTCTAAATGCTTCAAAGCACTTGTAGTCATAATGCATCTATTACCATGAACACATATTAGAATTGTGAAGGCCAAACACTTCTTGTATAACAGTTCTATTGCCATATTCAATCCACTCATTTAAAAACAAATCAACCCCCAAAACCATTAAAATTCCCCCAAGGCTCCCCTTTCACAATCCCGTCCAAAGACAGAATGTATTTACAAGCTGCTGTTTGTGGTATCATACATATACACAAGGGCTCTGAAGATTTCAAAGCACATCCAAATAAAATCTCCAGAATAAATGTACAAAATGTAACTGTAAAAAAGCTCTAATTAGCTAAGTTAAATGTTGCTGGACCATGACAAATATTAAAACCAAAGAAGGAAATAAGTTCAGTTATCACGAACTGGCAAGCTAGTCATAAAGCACCAGAAGTTTCTGCATTCGTTTCATAAGTATACCAGGCTCCTTTGCCTCCAAATGGTAATTTATAATGCACATCTTACAAGTTGCCTATAGCAAAACAACAGCCAAGATAATCAGAGGAGAATAGAAAACTTTCTGGTCATATTTTGAAGATGTCAGATGGCATGTTTAAAGATGCATTAAGTTGGGCAATGCATTGAATTATAATGTATTTTCAGACTGAAAATGAATTTCCAATTTTTATTTTCCTCCTACTGTAACATCATAACTGATACATGATGAAATACTAAGAGATAAATGAGGATTATAAAAAGTAATTACACATCTCAGTGCTAACTGTTTACTGTTTAATCATTTTGGGGAATCTTAATATATTTTATGCATAGTAATACTGCCAAGATGGAAAAGACAGATAAAATTACTACTGTGCAACTGAAATATTTATTTCCATATCAGGGTCTAACGCCTTAGAAACTCCTGTTCTCTCTCTTTCTACCTTCACTGGGCAGCCTTAAATCCTGCAAAGGATCCTTCCTTCCATGCACTAGGTGCATGGAGATTACTACTAGCTTTCTTGTTCTTAAATCATCAGGAAAATCATCTAGTTTACACTAATGAGGACTTTATTCTCTGAGCAACAAAAAAAGCAGTTGCCATGCGACAAGAATGAGATCAGCAACCTGTAACATCTTCACACACATACGAACTGGAGGAGCTGTCACAGCTTGTCTCCTTCAGGCAGATGAGACTGCACTATTCTTACTTAACATACCCATTCCTAAAGGTGTCCCCTCTTCTTCTTCTTTGCCTATTCAGTGCACACTAAACATCATTCATGGCTGAGCTCCGTAACTTAAGGACTGCTTTACAGTTCTTTTATTTTCAATCATCTAAACCACATCAACAAAATTTTTAAAAGGAGGAAAACATTTATAATACTTCATTCATTCTAATGCACGTCCCCGGCTGCATGTAGAAAGACAGTCAAAAAAGATTAAGATTAATAAGCATTGAGAAACCAAAGTCAAATGGGAAGAGAAAAGTGTAACACATACTTCCTACCAATTCTAAGTTAGAAAATCTCAGTGCAAATGGGACAGAGTGGCTACAGCACAGCTGATACTGAATTTGTATCAACACAGAGAAGGTGCTGACCAGTGGGAATTAAAAAGAGAACAGCCAGGAGGAAGAGAGAACCTTCCCAGCAATTTAAAGAACGGAGGTGCATGCTTTTTTCTTACTCAAAGGCCCTAGAGTGCTTACTGAGTTAACCATGCCTAAACTGTAATCAATTCCATCAATAAAAACAAAAGGGATCCATTTTTTTTTCAAGCCACAATACTCCTGCCATCTCTGAACCAGGGCCATCTTTGCAACATGATGCATTTCCCAAAATACATGGGAGAACTCAAAGCCATGTGAAATGTGCATCTGAAATAACCCTCAAGAGAGAAACATATTTGGAGGAGAAATTCACTTCACTTCATGAAATGGGGGAGACGGTGACCAGCACTAAAGACCATAATAAACCTATGCAGTTGTACTAATTCATTCTAAGTAAAAACACCTTAGAGAGTATGTATATAATCCAGACATACATTCTTGGACATCCAACAAACGGTACAACAAACAAGCGGTACATAGTAACGAACAAGACATTTCTGTAAAAAATATTTCTCAGCTAAGCAGATACAGCCTAAATTTCTGAAGAAGAATCCATTTCACATGGATTGCACAGAGAAAACTCATGAAAATTCAAGACTAAGACTGAAATGCTACAGAGAGCAACACAACCAGGGAAGCTATGTCACCCACTTTACTAAGGCCTGTCACAAATTATATATGATGGAGATGCTATACTCTGTTAGCATGAGCAGAGATACAATATTTTAGCATTAGATTAACAAGGATTACATCAATAAAATGCCTGGTTCTGAGTACCAGCAGTCTTCAACACTTAACTCTCTTCTCTACCCGCCTGGAAACGGGATGCTCTGAGATAAGGTTTTCACAAGTAACTAATTTTACCACATTTCCAAATAAAGGCTCATTTTAGAAACTTCTGTAATTCTAATACGTCATGTGACTGCCCATATAAAGGCCCAAGTAGTTTATATTGTAATGAAACACCTTTAACAAAAAAAAAAAGGTGGGGTGGAAGGAGAGTGAGGCTGAGGAAATTTTGTCTCTGCAATTACAGCACACTCCTGGGGTGTACACACAGACTGAGGGCTCTGATGTCATGTGCTGAGGAGGGACAGGTTTCCCCACTCTTCCTCCACATCTGAGTGGTAACATTACTGGAATACCGGGACAGAGAGGCACCAACTGCTCTTCACACGTCTAAGAGACTGGTTGGCTCCCCCAAAATCAACTTAGCCCAAATTATTTGGCTCATCAGAAAACAAGAGTGTCGAATCCTAATTAAATCCATATCACTCCTTTAAGTTATGTTAAATTATCATAAGATATGAATTGCAAGAACTATCAATGCTCCAACCTCAAGAGAGAAGCCATTCATCAGGATAATTTAGGAAAGAGCTCCTTGATTTTGACACAGGTTGACCAGAGAGGCAACAAAAAAATATGTACAATTCTGCTTTTTTTCCTTTCTCTCTCTGAAGCTAATGGTAAAGGCCACAGTACAGAATGAGAGAGCCAGAATGAGACAGCCATACATTACTGAAAGGTCAGTCTCTGTCTTGGCAATGCCTGTGGCCCCTAAAAAAAATTTCCTCCTCTCTCTCCTCCAGTAAGGGCAACCAAAAACCTGTTTGAAACTGGATGTCCTAACATGACATTGAAGGAATGATGAGTTACTGTAACTTATGACATGCAGTCCACATCTGCACAAGCCTGACTACTAAGCAACAAACTATGGCTGAAACAATCTTTACGTTCATACCCTTAAAGGACAGTATGCAAGCCCTCAGGTAGAGACACGAAAAATGACCAGTTTTCTCCTCATCATCTACCTGTTATAAGTTCCGTTATCCAGAAAATTATGCTCAGAGAACTCTGTACATGAGGGCTGCGGAGCTGCAGAAGTTTTTGCAGAGTAATTCCCACTTCTGAAGAACTGTTCTGCAGAATGTCAGCTTCCAATAAAAAAATATGATCCTAGTCTTGACAGCATACACACATCTTTAAAAAGCATGAACTGTATCTACAGTGAGGCACCACCTAATAACCTAAACCAGTAGCCTGGACTTTGGAAGAATCTGTTTCATCTCTTCCATCTCAGCTCCAGATGCTTGGGCTCAGTAACTCCAGAACTGAATTTCTGGCACTCAAAAAACAATTTTCAATAATTGACTCTTTTGCTGCAAATTAAACAGCCACCCTTTGTTTAGTTTACCTTGCCTGCTGCCTCTTGATCTGAAAATTTCACCATATTAAAGGAATGCACTGGACAGAATGCACTAGAGTGATCTGCATGGTTTTGAATGGGGCAAAGCAGAACATGACTGAAGAACAAAATCTGGAATCCCATTGTCAAATATGGGGAGATGGAGGTCTAGACTGACAAGGTAATTCACCTAAAGAACAGTTCTGTAGTGGAAACCTGGAAAGATTAGCTAACAGAATTGATTTGCAAAATCCATCTTTCCAGATACTCACGAGAAGATTCTGCACAACGTTGCCAAGACAACACAGTGGAAACTGAAGACTGGGGGCCACGTCATGCTGCTTGGAGACCACATTAATAAACTCTTCCCCATACATGATTGTGGTAGAGAAAGTAGTTCGCTGAAATATATTACAGTAAGTACACTTAACTATGATTCACATTTTTATACTGAATTCGTGTAAATACTGTTGTTTTGTTTGTATAGTCCGAATAAAAGATCTGTATAACCATTAGTCCTTTGTGGAATTACATTATAATAGTATGTCCTAATAAAAATATTACCAACATAGCAGCTGTATATGTTTTAGAGGTAAGACACAGAGAAGGAAAAAGAACAATTTTAAAAGTGATAGACTCTATTAATCAATTGTGCTACAGAA
Organism: Pelecanus crispus; assembly: GCF_030463565.1. Classification (NCBI taxonomy): domain Eukaryota; kingdom Metazoa; phylum Chordata; class Aves; order Pelecaniformes; family Pelecanidae; genus Pelecanus; species Pelecanus crispus. Next base: position 46,177,563 of record NC_134643.1, on the reverse strand, counting down.
CTTGGGGAAATCCTACCAGTAAATTTTATCACATTATGTCTCAGAGTATCCAAGATCTCATTACAACTTGTGCGTACTATAACCTTCTTTTTCAGCAGCCACAACGTAGCAAGCACTATGTGATTTTTGTCCTAATGCCTGCTGCAGACGCCCATTCCTTACTGGACAGAATCATAGAATCACAGAATGCTTTTGGTTGGAAGGGACCTTTAGAGGTCATCTAGCCCAACCCCCCTGCTGTGAGCAGGGACAGCTTTAACTCCATCAGGTTGCTCAGAGCCCATCCAACCTCACCTTGAATGTTTCTAGGGATGGGGCCTCCACTGCCTCTCCGGGCAACCTGTTCCAGTGCTTCACCACCTCATTGTAAAAAAATTCCTTCTAATGTCTAGTCTAAATCTATTCTTCTTGAGTTTAAATCCATTATTCCTTGTCCGGTCACAACAGGCCTTATTAAAAAGATTCTCCCCATCTTCCCTGTAGGCCCCCTTTAAGTATTGGAAGGCCACAATAAGGTCTCCCCACAGCCTTCTCTTCTCCAGGCTGAACAACCCCAACTCTCTCAGCCTGGCCTCATAAGAGAGGTGCTCCAGCCCTCGGATCATTTTGGCGGCCCTCCTCTGGACCCGCTCCAACAGGTCCATGTCCGTCTTGTGCTGAGGGCCCCAGAGCTGGACGCAGCACTCCAGGTGAGGTCTCACCAGAGCAGAGCAGAGGGGCAGAATCACCTCCCTCGACCTGCTGGCCATGCTGCTTTTGATGCAGCCCAGGATATGGTTGGCTTTCTGGGCTGCAAGCGCACATTGCCGGCTCATGTCCAGCTTTTCACCCACCAGTACCCCCAAGTCCTTCTCCGCAGGGCTGCTCTCAATCTCTTCATCCCCCAGCCTGTACTGATACAGGGGGTTGCCCCGTCCCAGGTGCAAGACCTTGCACTTGGCCTTGTTGAACCTCATGAGGTTCACACAGGCCCACCTCTCCAGCTTGTCCAGGTCCCTCTGGATGACATCTCATCCTCCTGGTGTGTCAACTGCACCACTCAGCTTGGTGTCATCGGCAAACTTGCTGAGGGTGCACTCGATCCCACTGTCGATGTCATTGATGAAGATGTTAAATAGCACCGGTCCCAGTACGGACCCCTGAGGGACCCCACTTGTCACCAGTCTCCATTTGGACATCGAGCCATTGACCACAACCTTCTGGATGTGACCATCCAGCCAATTCCTTATCCATTGAACAGTCCACCCATCAAATCCAAATCTCTCCAATTTAGAGAGAAGGATGTTGTGGGGGACTGTGTCGAACGCTTTACAGAAGTCCAAGTAGATGACATCCATTGCTTTTCCCTTGTCCACTGATGCAGTTACTCCTTCATAGAAAGCCACTAAGGCTTTGCCAATAAGGCAGCTTATTTCCATGAAAACAGAAAATGTGCACAATCTTCTCACAGTTCTGCCTGCTAGTGAGCTGACACTCAGGAGATAGCACATATCTCCAATTTGAACCTCCTACACTTGCATGCTCTGTAACTTTGACTCCCATTAGTAAACAACCAAAAATGTTGTATGGAAACATGTCTCTTGACTGAAATTTTATGCATGTCAAATTTTATCACTGAATTTTCAGTTTCAGTTCAGTTTCATTTGAATTTTTCTATACATCCTCAAAGACAGAGTCTCAAAATGTTTCTATTTAGAAATATCAAGGAAAAAAAACCTCTTTACATCCTATACTTACAAAGAAACAGAAATCTGGCTTAACTTTTTTTTTAAATGTCAAAAACAATGTGGTAGAGTTTCACTGTATTTCTCAAAGTACTGAATAGCTAACATGGAGGCAGCTGAGGATGTTTAACACAGCTTTCAGAGCCTTTGTGCTTCCACAGATCTTCACATCCTCATTGCTGTTACCCTTTTTTTTCTTCTAGAATTCAAAGCTAGTTCCAAAAACAAGGTAACCCAAGTTCACATTTCTTTGTGTATTGAGGCCTCTCCCAAGGATGTGACACAGCAGGTACAACCCAAACACTGTTTAGGCTATTTCAAATAGATTTGTCAAGGTGCCTTGTATGTACTTACCTGGAATACTGAAACAGAGCTACTGTGTCATTTCCTTAAAAAAAACTAAAAACAGAGACAGAACAAGGTCCAAAATGTACATTCCTGTTCCCTTTCAGACAAAATATCACAGAACATATGTAAATATGACAAGGAAATTTATCTCTGAGCAGGAAAAGCTGTTTTCTAAAACTGATTTTGCAATGGCTTCCTGGACAGCCTGGGGCAAGATACTTGTCTCTCTCAATTTAATGCCTGCAAGACTGGAATAACTTCACTTACTTCACATGGGTGTTAAAAGAATTAGTTTACTTTGAAGATGAAAATTGCTATTTAAATGCTAAGTGTCATTTTGTATAAATAAGCAAAAACTAAACACCTGCACAAATTCAAACCAAGATCATCCTCTCTCCATGTGCAGATGAGCGCAGGATCTGAAAGTACCATTCTTTCATCCACTGCCATGTCTCCAAAGAAAGCAGCAAGTGCTTATCAGTCCTTACTGCTCATTGATCTTGTGACATACATTTCACAGCTTGTAAGACGTACTTACTATACTTGTAACACAATTATTAACATTTAAAATTAGTGTTATTGATGAAGGCGTATTGAAACAAATCAAAGTTTTAATCAATCAGGCATTCCAGGTGTAGCTGCTTTGAAGTCCCCTAATGAAAGCCTTCTTCTGTTTCCAAGTACTGTTTCAACTCACGGTGATTTCATATACTCCATAAATCTTCCAAAGACAGAATGAAGGAAAACTCAACCTACATTTCTTTGTCCACAGTCATTTACTTCTAGTTTCAATATACGGCAAAGGAGCCAAGACCCTTGAAGATACCTTACTAAACCTGAAGAAGCAAGTGCTTTACACACCCTTTTTATTTTATAATACATTTCTTTGTCAGCCTTTTGTTTCCCTGCACTCATACTCATTTCCATCTCCAAATAATGACTCAGTTGCTTCTCATCTCTGCAAAGCTGATCTCTTCCCTCCTTTTCTCAGTCATAAACAAGGGAATGGAAATTACCCCAACATACAAGAAACACTAATTACCCAGATACCGGATTGCCCTCCTCCTCCATCTTCTGTTTTAGCCTCAGTCAGACGAGTCAACGACTAAGACATAACTGCAAAAGTAACATCTACAGTGTCCTGGTTTCAGCTGGGATAGAGTTAATTTTCTTCTTAGTAGCAGGCATAGTGCTGCGTTTTGGATTTAGTAGGAGAAGAATGTTGATAACACACTGATGTTTTAGTTGTTGCTAAGTAATGCATACTCTAGTCAAGGACTTTTTCAGCTTCCCATGCTCTGCCAAGTGCACAAGAAGCTGGGAGGGGGCACAGCCAGGACAGCTGACCCAAACTGGCCAAAGGGCTATTCCATACCATATGACATCATGCTCAGTATAGAAACTGGGGGGAGCTGGCCAGGGCGTAGCGAACCGCTGCTTGGGAACTGGCTGGGCATCAGTCAGCGGGTGGTGAGCAACTGCATTGTGCATCACTTGTTTTGTATATTTTTTTATCATTATTATTATTATTATTTTCTCTTCCTCTGCTGTCCTACTAAACTGTCTTTATCTCAACCCATGAATTTTACTTTTTTTTTTTTTCGGATCTCTCCCCCATCCCACTGGGGAGGGGAGGGAGTGAGCAAATGGCTGTGTGGTGTTTAGCTGCCTACCAAGTTAAACCACAACATACAGTATTCAGGTAAAATTAAGATGCCAACATTTCTCACAGTTTTGCAATTCTCTTGTTTTGGAAGAATGCAGAAAAATATCCAATTGGGGAATAAGTAACAATTTGCCAGATTATTAAAGGTCAAAAGCACTTTCATACCTAGGAGTAAGTCAGAAGCTTTCAATCTCAGGCATAACAAAACAGGAATTTATAACTTCAGCTACAATTTAATTACAAAAAAGTAATTAATAAAATTTAATAGTTTTGTGATCTTGAATTTAATTTTGTTATTTAAAAAAAATCCATTTTAAAAACTTATTAGCTCTACTTAAAATAGCTAATTGTCTTGACCTCTTCCTGCTAGAAGTGATTACGATGTGCTTTTAGTTGTGATTTTTTATTTTAGAGATAGTTCAGAAAATTGTTATTTCTGAATTTCTGGGTCCTCTATTCTGTCATCAGTCACTAACCTTGAACATTTCTAGTATGAAGTGAAACAGCCAGTTATCTACTCTGTAAAATATTTCACATTCAGCACCTTACAGCTTTAACCTAGTGTACAGAAATCCAGTACTATTAGATTGAAAAGGTTTTTCCAGCACGGAAATCCACTTTCAACAATATTTTACCAATGACAGTGACAGCCGAATGTGACATAACTGCTTGTCTTTTCACAGTTAACAGGATACATTTTGTATTCTGCTAAAAAAGAGGTGACTAAGCAGCAGAAGGGAAAGCTGCTTGTATCTGCTGCCCTGGCTGCTGTGCTCCAGGACAAGTGAAGCCTTTCAGAGGGAGGAGGATCCACTTCTCCTCCCTGAACATTTGAGCATGTTAATCTCAAGGGAAGTTCAGGAACACAGGACAGCGTGAGGAGAAGCATTTCTATTTCATCTCACTTACCAGACCTGACCGTTCTCTATTTTAAAAGTTATACAAATCTAGTTTATTGGCCTGTATTCTATTAAGCACTTTTTCCTATGCCTGGGAGGCAAGGAGAGGGTGTTGCACTTTACATGAGAGGGGCTCTGCCTTGTCAGAGGTCAGGTCAGGAGCCAGCCGAGAACTTCTGGGTGAAGACCAGCAGGCAGACCAACATTCATGCTGTTGTAGTGAGTATCTGCTGGAGACCTCCTGATCAGGATGAGGCCTTCTTCAAACAAATGGAAGAAGTCTCACATTCACAGGCCCCTGTCCTGATGGGGGACTTTAACTACTCTCAAATCTTCTGGAAGGACAACACAGCAGGGCACAAGCAATCCAGATTTATGCAGCGCATTGATGACAACTTCCTGATAAAGGTGATCAAGGACCCAATAAGGAGAGGTGCTCTGCTGGACCTCATACTTACAAACAATGAAGAAATGGTCAGGAGCAGCCTTGGCTGCAGTGACCATGAGACAATGGAGTTAGGGATTCTGAAAAGAGGGAACAAGGCAAAAGCAAGACCACAGCCCTGGGTTTCAGGACAGCAGACTCTAATCTCTTCAGAGATCTGCTTAGAAGAATTCCATGGGATATAGACAGAAGAGAATTCCAGGAGAGATGGTTGATATTCAAGGATCACTTCCTCCAAGCTCAAGAGAAGTCCACCCTGACAAATAGGAAATCAAAGGCAGGAGGTCTGAACGGATGAGCAAGGAGCTCCTGACTGAACTCAGACATAGAAAGGAAGTGCACAAAAGGTGGAAGTAGGGGCAGATGACCCAGAAGGCATATAGAGATGCTGTCCGGTTGTGCAAGGATGGGGTTAGGAAAGCCAAGGCTCACCTGAAGTGGAATCTGGCAAAGTACGTGAAGGGCAACAAGAAAGGATTCTACAAGGACGTAAACAGCAAAAGGAAAAGTAGGGAAAACAAGAACCTGCTGCTGAACAGGACAGGGGATCTGGTGGCAAAGTTCATGGAAAAGGCTGAGGTACTGAATGCCACCTTCACCTCAGTCTTTACTGGTAAGAGTGACTTTCAGGATTCCCAGACCCCTGAGACCAGAGGGAGTCTGGAGCAAGGAAGACTTACACTTGGTGGAAGAGGACCAGGTTAGGGAGCACTTAAACAAACTGGACACACATGGGGCTCATGGGGTGCACCCATGAGCACTGAGGGAGCTGGCTGATGTCACTGCAATGCCACTCTCAATTACCTTACAAGGGTCATGGCAACTGGGAGAGGTTCTTGAACACTGGAATAGAGCAAATGTCAGTCCTCTCTTCAAGAAAGGCAAGAAGGAAGAGCCACAGAACTACAGGCTGGTCAGCCTCACCTCAGACCATGGGAAGATGATGAAGCAACTAAAGCTGGAAAGCATTTCCAAACACACAAAGGACAAGAAGATGATCAGGAGTAGCCAGCACGGATTTATGAAGGGGAAATCCTGCTTAATCAACCTGATTGCCTTCTACAATGAGGTGACTAGCTTTGTGAATGAGAGAAGAGCACTGGATATTGTTTACCTCCACCTTAGTAAAGGCTTTTGACACTCTCTCCTATAACATTCTCGTAGATAAGCTGACAAAGTATGGGCGGAGAATGTGCTGGTTTTGGCTGGGATAGAGGTAATTTTCTTTATAGTAGCCAGTATGGGGCTATGTTTTGGATTTGTGCTGAAAACAGTGTGGATAATACAGGGATGGTTTCATTATTGCTGAGCAGTGCTTACACAAAGTCAAGGCTTTTTCTGCTTCTCACACCACCCCACCAGCCAGTATGCTGGGGGTGCACAAGAAGCTGGGAGGGGACACAGCCAGGACAGCTGACCCCAACTGACCAAGGGGATATTCCATTCCATATGACGTCATGCTCAGCATATAAAGCTGGGGAAGAAGAAGGAAGCGGGGGGGCATTCAGAGTTATGGCATTTGTCTTCCCATGTAACCATTATGCGTGATGGAGCCCTGCTTTCCTGGAGATGGCTGAACACCTGCCTGCCAATGGGAAGTAGCGAATTAATTCCTTGTTTTGCTTTGCTTGCGTGCATGGCTTTCACTTGACCTATTAAACTGCCTTTATCTCAACCTACAAGGTTTCTCACTTTTACCCCTCTGATTCTCTCCCCCATCCCACACAGGGGGAGTGAGCGCGTGGCTGTGTGGTGCTCAGTTGCCAGCTGGGATTAAACCATGACAGTTAGATAAGTGGACAGCTAGGTAGACTGAGAACTGTCTGAACAGCCAATCCCTGAGGGTTGAGACCAGTGGCACAAAGTCCCACTGGAGGCAAATCACTAGTGGTGGACCCCAGGGGTTGATGGTGAGACCAATACTATTCAATTTCTTCATTAATTACCTGGACAAGGGGAAACTGTGCCCTCAGCAAGTTTGCAGATGACGTAAAATTAGGAGGAGCAGCTGATGTATCAGATGGGTGTGCTGCCTTTCAGACGCATCTCCACAGGTTGGAGAAACAGGTCAACAGGAACCTCATGGAGTTCAACAAAGGGAAGGGCAAAGTCCAGCATCTGGGAAGGAATAACCCCAGGCACCATTGCACAGTGGGGACCAGCCATCTGGAAAAAGAAGGATCTGCAGAGAATGACCTTAGGATCCTGGTGGACAGCAATCCTAGGTAGCAATGCATCCTTGTAGCAAAGAAAGCTAACAGCATCCTGGGCTGCAAAAGGAAGAATGTTGTCAGCAGGTTGAAGGAGATGATCTTTCCTCTCTACTCAGCACTGGTGGGGCCACGTCTCGAGGGGCCAGTTCTGGGTTCCACAATACAAGAGATAGAGCTACTGGACAGAATCCAGTGAACAGCCAGGAAAATGGACATCTTTTATATGGAGAGAGGCTGAGAGAGCTAGGAATGTTCAGTCTGGAGAAGGCTCAGGGGAGATCTTATCAATGTGTATAAATACTGTATGCAAGGGAATGAAGAAAAGGCAGACAGACTTCTCAGTGGTGCCCACTGACAGGACAAGAGGCAACAGACACAAACTAAAACATGGAAAATTCGAGCTGAGAACAAGAAAAAATGTTTTTACTGTGAGGGAGAGCAAACACTGGCACAGACTGCCCAGAAAGGATGTGGAGTCCCCATCCACAGAGATATTCAAAAGTGGACAGGATCCTGGGCAACTCTCTCTAGGTGACCCTGCTTGAGCAGGTGACCCTGCTTGAACTAGACAACCTCAAGAGGTCCTCATCAAACCTAATGACTCTGTGACTCTTCCTTCCTTTCTCTTTATCCCTTGAAATTCAGTTCTCTGATAGGAACTCTGACTTTGTAAATTTTTTTCCTTCAGACCAAATGCCTTGCTTACATTCAACAGCACAGATTTCTACAGAAATCACTTGGAAATAAAAATGGGTCTTCATTCTAATCAAATTATTAAACGCTTTCAAACACAATTTGAAATGGCCTTAGCTCATTAAGTCATGCTACAATTTAATTTAAGAGAACGCCGTGAATATAAAAATCAAGGAACATACTATACTCCGAGCTGGGGTTGTGGCCGCCTTTGAAAAGTCTCTCAAACACAGTCTTACCTCTACACACTATGAGTACAATTATGTCCACATGCTTGTTTAAGATCTTTCATTGATACCTGAGATACATCTGAATGAATGCAGAAACATTAAACCTTTGCACTAAATATATGTCAAGCTATAGGCAATTATATATGTATGCACACAGACATAGACAGATAAAAACACACGCAAAATTACATACAGTAATATTGCTTACTGCCAGTTCAGCAGGTAGTCAAAGACATTATTTGATCTTTTAATCTTTTTCAGTTAATTGCTCATTCTGCATCAGAGGCTCACTCTTGCCTGCAGACATTAGGATCATAGAGAAGTCAGCAAAACATTAAGTCTTGTCCCTTGTATTTATCAATTAATTAGCAGATAAATCAAGATTAAATAAAAATGACACTACTATCTTCCAGTACTTTCTCAGTATTTATCTAAGATTGTGGGGGGGTTTAATAGAAATGATGCATTTTAAACCTCCTCAACTGATTTCATTACATAACATATATTACAGATGAACTGAAGAGTTTTCCACTTTTTATTCTAATCTTATATATCTGCTATCTGACCCATCATGGGGGAATCAAAACATTTTTCTCCATATAGAGAGAGAGACCAGAGAAAATTTGCATCTCAAGACAATAATGCACAGAAAATAGAAGAGGTATTCTTGGAAGGGAGCAAAGGAGGGAAGGGAGGAGGGAGCTTTTGTGACGCATTTCCTTAGCTTAAATAGCAATAATGTGTGTAAGAAGCAAAATCTAAATCTGATCTTGTAATAGTGAAATTTAAAAACATATTAATCCATAGTTATAAGGAGATACATTTGATCAAGCCTCAATCCAGAATTCAACTGGGATTTTTGCAAAGTTACACACAGATTGGTACTCAGATTCCTTCATTGCCGTCTAAGTATCTAATCCTCCTCCAGTGAAATAAATGGGAGACATTCCAAAATAAGTAATAGAAGTTGGATGAGATCCATACAGAACAATATTAAAGACCAAAGAGTCTACTCTGTGCTGCACGTTGTTTTTAATTACACAAAATTTATGTGCAAAAAACTTAACTTCAACCTGAAAGCTTCCCTAAACACCAAATTTTCTGTCACAAAATAGTCATACATGCAAACAATGTAAGAATACACCTGCAAAAAATACTGATGCAAGCTTTGTTTTTTTTTTAAACACAGGCACCTTTTTTCTATATAGCTTTTAAAAATGCTGTGTTTAAAATATATCCTGAAGTCACTTTTCAGACTACTTCCAGAAAACATTCTTCCTGTTTGAATTTTTATTTTCACACTTTGTCCTGCCTATTCAAATGTTCATGGAAAGAGAAAGCAGTTCTACCTGTAGACTCAAGAAACAAGTCTGAAAATATCTCTTCACCATATTTTACAAACAGTATTTTAAAACACTCACCAGTTTGCCACCAGTGGTCCAAGACAGGTACCTTGAAGACCTTTTTTGACCATTCTAGCGTGTCCACATCACAGTGCTCACCAGCTACAAATAACATTCTGAACCTTTAAATAAAAATAAAAAAGTATATATCTTGATCTGGATGCGGAAAGGAAAACAAGAAAACAAATTCAATAAACATCTGTGGTTGGTTTCCCAGATGAGATAAAGGGAAAAGGGGAGAAAGAACTTTTACTCCTTTTATGCTGCATCCCACTGAGTAAAAATTAGAATCTTAGCAATATTAATTTATGCTACTTAAAGTATCATGTAAAAGAAGCCTTATTTTCAGAATGCAAAGACCCTGGTAGACCAGTGGCAAGCAACTGTCAGTGGAAGTGAAAAATAATTAAATGGTCCATACATAGGAACTAGGTAGAAATCTGTTAGGCAAAACATAAGAATGAAATACCAAAAAAGGGTCAGAAAGAGATATCAGAAGAAATAGTAATGAAATAAAGAGAACTAAAAGGAAATACCTGTAGCATAACTCTTAAAGTTTTTAATAATGTTTCATTTAAACAGATTTTAGTATTTTTCGAGCTGTTGTGTTATCTTTTTACACGCCTTTGGAAATTAGTTTTGGGGAAAACAATAGGACCTAAAGCTATTTTCCTGTGGAGAGGCTGGCTATATATACATTTTGGGGGGGGTGGGGGAGGGGAATTATCCTACTAGATAATGCTGATTGCAGAACAACATTCTGCAGTGCTCGGTCCCTGATCACAGTACTAGAATTCAGTTCATTTCACTGGACATGCTGTAGCCAACTTTGGCAGAGAAGAGATGCAACACCTAGCAGTTCTGACAGATGTGATTTGCATGTTCGTACCATTAAATGAGGTAGTGCTATATACCTGGGTATTAAACCCATACAGTCTTTAACTTCATAATCTTTCATCGGATGTTTAGTCACACTTTATTGTCCTCCATTAACCATTACAAATTCACTTCACGCCCTGTTTAAAATTATAAGATCCTCTATGTCAATGGTAGCTTTCTTAAATATGACTAGCAGTACTTAGAAGCTAGACATTACCATACATTACTACATGCTGCTAAGGTTGTGATCTTTCTAACACTTGCACAGTAGCTTTATTCATGTCATAGCAGATTTTTTGCACTTCTTATTTCCTAACAAGCAATTTAATGCCCTGTTGAATTGCATATAAAGTCACGGATACTCATGACACTGGACAGACAATGTCACCTAATAAGACACTAAAGAGAAGAATCATTTACAGTCTTGCCTCACAGCTCCAACAAATAAATTAGCAATCCTCTTCAGGTAGAAACACAGAACTTCCAGTTCAGATTCACGACGTACAGATGAAAATGTACAGCCAACTATACTCAGATGAACTGCTGATTTATATTCAATACTTCATCATTAGTCTGTGTCATCACAGCATGATTTCTATTGAGAGCAATACATGGTATTTATCTTACTTGGCTCCCATTATGAAAAAAATATGTCTATGCTGAACTAGTTCTCTAGGCTTCTTCTACAGTCCACAAAGAACAAGAGGCAACTTTAGAGAGTAATTCACTTGAAGAGACTCAAAAGAGTAAGGTTTATTTTTTTTTGCATAACAAAACCAAAATTAAAACAAAAACAAAAAAAAATCCAAGGCCCTAGAGCAACACTAACCAACACATGACTAAGTTACAGTATGGAGACTTCATTAAGTTACTGTTTAAAAAGATAGTGATAGATACAGCTATTAGATTATTGCATTGTAACTTGGAAGGGGTGTTCCTGCATCTCAGAAAAAGGAAATCAGGAATGCTTGACATTTTGCACATTCTTCTTTTGCTGTGCACTTAAGCATGTTCCTATTTAAGCAAGATTTTGAAACAGAAATCATCTATTTGGGAAATAAAATCTAAACCAGGGGGAAATTTAAGACATAACGCCTCTGTTTTACAGATAAATCACAACGGCACCTCCTTCCCTGGAAGGCTGGTGTGGCAATCTGAAACACTTCAGCCACGTTAATGGCTGTTCTTAACCAGCAGGTGCAATCCTGCCATGAGGAATAAGGTGCCCTATTGCTACAGACCAAAGAACGTGCCTTCCTTCTGTAGTATCTGCACAGGGTGGGCTCATGCCTTCCCTCTCCCAAATCCTCCCTACTCAGTGTATGACCAACAAAGACAGCACTTTCATTTTACACAGAGATGTGATTTAAAACCTCAAAGGGTTGAGGGAAGAGAGGACACATAAGGAAACATAGGTTCAGATTCCACATCAGAAGAACTCTGTTTACCAGCAAATAACGTCTTTCTTTCTTCGAGTGAAAGTGCACAGGTATACTCACACTACAAGTGACTAAACATTTCATGAACAGCCTGTCATGCTAACAGAAACTAGAGACACACTACCAAGTACTGCATCAATCCTCAAGATTTCTGAGATGACAGAATGCCTCATTAAGATATGAACGGAGCTTCATGTGACCCAACAACACACCTCAGGATTAAAAATACTTCTCCAAAATGTCCCCTTGTTAGGCTTGCAGCAAGCTCTACCACAGCCAGATCAATGTCAGTGACATTTTGTCATCTCTAGGAACCTAGAGATTGACCTCTCAATAGCAAATGCTTCTTATCTAGAGACCAGAGAGTTCCCATAGCAAGGCTGCCTAAGCCAAAAAGCATATTTTGAATATTCATACCCCATTCCTCTCCAGAAGATAGGCACATCCTGCTAGCATAAAAGGCAGCCTCTCACAGTGTAAGGACTAAGGACCTGCTTGCTGTGCAGACGCAAGGAAGGAGAATATACAGGGTAAAGCTACATCTGGAAACAACTTAGGTAAAACATGGGATGAAACATCATTAAGTGCAATAAGCCATGTGCCCTAAAATTGAGAAGCCTTTTTTTCACGGTGATATTTGGCCTAGACATCAAAAATGTGATGAGTTTATTGTCTTTTAGATCCATTTACAGATCCATAGTTAGACTACAGGAAAAGAAACTTCCAGAAGGAAAAGTTATTGGGAACTCTGATCACCAAGGTAGGGACCCTGCACCAGTTAAATATAACAAACTGAGAATGGTCTTATCTGTGAACTAAGTAGAAGTAACAATCATACACGTAGCCATAATAATAACTTTGATATATGAAAATCAACTTACAGCACATCTAGTTACAAACTTAGGAACATCAGATGATCTTGAAAAATGTAACCATGTTGAACTTGAACATGCAGATAAAAGAATTAAAATTCCTTAGGTTCAGAACAGCATTTCAACCAACCCTCCTTTCTAACCCCCCAAGATGGGTTGGAGTGAGTTCTTTCTTGGAATAGAAGGCAGTGGGTCAAATTTATAAGCAGCTTTCACATCAAATAAGCATAGTTTTCTGTACTCATAAACATACAACATAATTTTGGTAAACTACTTTCTGAGCACATCTCCCACATTAGAAGACAACTATAATGAGTGCGACCCCAATCAGTATCTTGCACCTGAATGCTTTTTATTGTAAAGCACAAGCCAGTGCTGATAATTACAGTTAATAGCTAACTAGAAATTATAACACAGATAAAAGTTTATAATAGAAGAGAACAAAATGTTGTGTAAGTAAAAAACACAAATACGTATTTTATGAAAAGTTTTTTAAGACTCATGTTTACATGCAGGGCACTCCAGTTAAGCACTGCTCAATTTACATTATATGGAACGTTCTGTAATTCGGCATGTTAAACACAACATTTCAGCTATGATGCAAAAATTCAATTTATGAATCCATTAACTTTATAAACTGCTGAAAATTTCTGTTAAGCATCCTTGTTTTAAAAATAGGGCTACTAAAACACCAAGAATGTAAAAGACTTGACAAAAAAGTTAAGACATCGTGTTATCCCCTGAGCCAAAACTGGAATTCCTCTCTTCTGAATTACTAGCATTAATAATCAGATGTAATAATATGCAGGCTCAAGAGCAACCTTATGTTGTGGAGAAGGATAGCTCTTTGGCAAATTTACAGCTCAAAATCATCAAAAAGCATAGGAGAGCAAAGTGCCACAAGCCTAACAAAGCATAAGAACTACAGAATTATTTTCTCCTATCAAACAGTATAGTAAGAGGGAGATGGCAACAATTATAAAATGTCCCACTGAACAATTTTTTAACAGTCCACTTAAAACTTCAAAGCACATCAATGCACCTGTTACTGCAATCATCTATCACTGCAATGCAGTTAATGGGGAAGAAAAATCTTAAAACTTATCTGTTAAATAAATATGTCCTAAGCTGTTGTTCTGAAAACCTCCATTCCTAACATAAAATTCAGTGCAATCAAGCTTTTAGGCCCTATTCAAGAGTCCAGCAGAGTGGACTTGAAGTATCACCTGATACAGGGGACAGATCAAGGTCCCTAATGGCCCTGACGCAATCTAAGTTGTTCAATGCAGCATGTACACTTTGGTGCCACTCCAAGCACAAAAGAAACCACATCTCCAAACCATTTCCCAAAAGCAGGAGTGCTCACATGGGCAACAATCTGAGCTGCACTTTTCCAAATTAAAAGATCACAGAAGTGTTTTTAATTCTGGAGTGCATACACCAGTTTTTTTCTGGCAAAGAAAAACTCTATCTGCATCATGTTAAATGAAGCTTTTTTCCTGAAAAGACAGCGAGGAATGTTCATTTGCACTTCTTAACATAAACTGGAAATAACAAACTCTTACTAATTCTTAATGCACCTGGAGACTGCAGACACTTAAACATGTCAAATAAATAAATAAGATTTTCAGGTCTTCTGATTTTTCTCCATTGATGTGTTTGTTTCCCTCCCTGAACAGCTTTTACCATGGTCATGAGAATCCAAGCACTGGAGGTTCAGGTGACAGAGTCAAAAGAGATGCAGAAAACAACTGCAGCTCAGCTCCTTCTCACAGTGTGAGTCAAGGGGAGCTCCACGAAAGCTCTTCATGAATACAGCTCAGGACTCTAACAGGAATGGCCATACATGATCTACAGCAGCACAAAGTAGGGGCAGAACTGCATAATGTACTTCAATTGTCCTAAATTCTTAATCACATATCCTCTAGCAGCATGCGTGAGATCAATTACATGAGAAAGTGTTTCGTTCGAACAGTTTTGCATTTGCTACTTTAATTTCACATCCTCCTGTTCCTGTGTTATGAGACAGAAAATGGGAGTTTCTAGTCTACTTTATATTCATTATTTCTGCACAGCTTTTATGCAGTCTCATATTTCTTTCTAAAGCAAGTGCATTAATATCTGGCATCAGATGAACAAGCTAGAATCTCTACATTCTCTTAATATAAAATGGCAGAATATTAGCAACTGACCTAAAGTCAAGAAAGCCGAGTAGGCTAAGGGACACAAACTGCAAATTATTACTTGTATGTTAATCTAATCTGCTGACTTGTTGTCCCATTTCATGCAAAACTGTCAGTTGCCAATCATTTGGAAATCAGACCTAACCAGTTCGTAACAATTAAGTCAATTAAAGGATGAAGTGTGATTCCAAACATGGGAAGAGTTAATGGCTCAGTGTTATGGAGTTACCTCATGAAGATGAGAACAGATTTCAAAAGCTGTACAGAATAATGCTCAGGTACATGAGGGTCATAGAATTTGGATGTTACTTGTTTTTCAAACACAACAGGCAGCAACAGGATCAGACAGCCTGCTTAGCAGCACTGTGTGTTATCAAAAGCCAGGTCTTTAGATCTTCTAGCAATATGTGGTTGAACAGGGCTTTTATCCTACAGTATTACAGATTAAACATCTCTTGCTGTTAAGCATGGGCCATGTTTAATACATAGGTGACGTTTTGTGTCAAAGGCAAACAAATTTCAAGATTTTACTCCAATAGCCAACATGGAATTTGAGGTATGCACACCAGAACCTTTGGAAACCTTACATATAATTTTGTGCAGAGGCCAGCAATGCCATCAACATCAGTTCTTACCAGAAATTTATTTAACATGTCATTTCAAAAGAACACAAGTCTGTTTATAATTCAATTTAATCCCATAAATCAAGTACTCCCTTGTATACTGGAAGCTGGCATTGCCTACCAGCTCTGTACCTTATCAGTAATTGGTTTTTTTAACGGGATTTTTAAGAAGTGACATTGACCTTTATCATTTTTTTAATAGAAGTTTTCAGGAATGAAATGTACCATGTGGAAACCTCTTTCAGGACTGTATTCCTGGACAAGTGTTTTGGAGTCTCTAAAGTCAGGACACATCTTAGCCCAGGTAGCAGAAAGACATCTCATTTCAAAGATTCTGCACCATATAACAGAGAAGAAAGCATCACAGATCAAGTAAATGAACTAAAAGAAAGACTGATTTCAAACTGAAACAGACAGAATTCACTTCACCTTGGATGGAAACGCCATCCAAGTAACCCCAAAAGCAAGGATTTTCCTAGAATGGATATTTTAATCACGTGCTGGACTCAATTTCTTAACAACTGCACCTTAACCCATAAAACGGACATACACTATAACTAGCTGGATGTTAATACTGAAATCATCATAGGACAGAGAGTCTAATTTAAGCATCTTTCCAAATTCAGTAATGTACGCCACAGTATCACACATAGCCAAGTAGTTAGAGGGTCATGACTAGACATAATAGTAAGATAATCCTAGTCTAACATGAAAAGAGAGGCATGCTGAAGACTGTCAAGCTTACTGCACTATACTGGTCAACCGGTAGTTGGAGAATAGTCACTGGACTTAAGTCAGTACTATACAAAACCCAAAGTCTTTTTCACCTGTGGGTGAAAACTTTCACCTTTTTACCCACAGGTGAAAAAGACTTTGGGGTTTGTATAGTACTGACTTAAGACAATCCAATAGAATACTAGATATTAAATGCTGCACTAGAGGGTTTAGTAAAAAGAAGTCATGTAACAGGGAATGACATGGCCCAAAGCTGAGCGAATTACGAGACAACTAAATCTGCACACAAATGGAGAACCTCATTAACTATGCACTGTATAGGAATGATGAAATACCTCTTTATATCTGGGGCAACTGATACCAGCAAGGAGACTCTTATCTGGAATTCTCATTTGGCCAGAAAATGTGACAACTTACAGAGCACATTAGCAGATTTTCCATTAAATGAAGACTCTAAAGACAGACTAAGTCATTTTAGTCATTGCCTAAAAAATGCTGAGGAACAGCAATTAAAATTTTCTAGCATCTGAATCACTTTCTTGTCAAAAAACATCATAGAAGGATAATGCTTTAGGGTCTCAAATGAGCTTGTTTCCTATTTCAAGGAGAGGTAAGGATTAATGATAGCACTCAAAACAGACGGAAGAAAGTAATGATGAACTTGTAATGAATACCTCAGGAATAAATCCAGCTTACTAATAAATAAAACTTTCCTGAGCAATTAAGAATGTGGAGGTCTAATGAAGCTACATGGATTTGAATATTCCCCTTCTCTTTGGACAGATGTGATAAAAGATGTCTTATGACCGAATACTGCCTATACAGTCTGACACAGTCCTTGTTTGATGCTGAGCAAATTATTCAACTTCAAGATTTGATATGGTCCAAACCCACATATTTTTCATTGTTAGACTGTTTGCCATATGATGCAGAAACTTGGTCTGTGTGAGTACTAAACACTCACAGATGCAAGTCAGTGTGAGAGGCATTTTATTAACATAATGCTAATAACACATTTTAGCCATATAATGCTAGGAACTCTGAAATAGTGGTAGTTCAGTGGCTCAGACTGGATATTCAAAACTCACAGAAGACTTTGACCTTAATCTCTCTGTGCCTCAGCTTCCCATCTGCAAAATACAGATAATACCACTCTCTCATCTCACAGGGGATTTGTGAGGATGAACTAAGTCATGATTTTGAAGCATGCTGCTAGCATAGCGATAAACACCTTAAAAACAGTACGAGATAGCAAACAGCTCAGTCTTTGGAACACATAACCATAAGCAGTAACTAAGTTATGGGGAGATAAACAAAACATTGACTAGCTGCTGATTAAATGAACACTAAAGATCCTGTGCACTCAATGAAATGAGAGGTCATGTGGGAAAACAGTACAGGATCACATAATCCAAGACTGTGTTACAGGGTATAAGCACAGTGGAGTAAAATTAAGGTTGAGCAAATTACTCTAACTCAGTAAGAACTCTTAACCTTAGAGTCATAATCTTTTTAACAGTTTTCATCTCCTCCAAACTAGCAATATAAATTCACAAGCAAATACATGTACACCTAAATTGTCAAGAATACATTTGAATTCTGCTATACAGAGGTAGGCAAAGCCCCAGACACTGCTATTCTTAGTTCATCCAGCCTGTTTCTGTAAGAAACTGCTTCCAGTGTATCCTTAGTTCACCTTTTCAGAGAGTACTGCTTTCCCAAGGCTGCCTCAGGGTCCTGCTGACGGATTGCTCTAATGGCTGTTGGTGAAGTAAAGAAGGCAGCTACTTCATGCTCTGCTAGCACACGGAAATAGGCACCAGCATCTGGCGTTCCCACAGGCTTCCCCTATGGAGAGAATAATTTAAAATGTCACAGAATAAAAATACTTCATAATTCCTTGACAGTTCAAGGCTTGAACATGTAACAGCAGCAGTAGCACTGCAACAGAAGTAATTTCAAGTAACACTTTACAGAAGGCTTTGTTAAAAATAATAATACTGTGAGTGTATTCACTTGTAGAAATAAATTCCCATGCTAAGGACACAATCTCTTGCATGAACACAGCACATACTAGCTGCTACTTAGAAAAATAGGAAAAATGGACATGTGAATGAAAAGAGAGCCACAAAGAGCTGTTACTACACCAGCAGCAGAGGGAGTCATGTCTACATCTACCTTTATTGCAAAGCAGCCTGTAAAACACCCAGAGTCCCACTGAACTAGGAGTCTCTGGACACAGCGGCACTGCAGCTATATCCCCCATGCAGGGACCTACAGGACATAATGCCAGCTTTTTCCTACCTAGTAATTTCCTCCCAATTCTGGAAAAATTCCCACTTAGCTGCTTATAACTGGCCTCTTAGCACCTTTGTGCTGCTACTTCACATGAAAACTGGAGAGAAGCCAAAGATCCCTCTGGTTTAGTGTGCTATCAGACTGTGATCTGGTTTGTGGTTGGGTTATTTTTTAAACTAAACATTGCCTTGAGCTAGGGGGCAGGTGATTATAAATCAGGTGATTTATAAACAGAAGTAATCAGATGTAACAAATTGTCCAATGGAAAGTAATAATAACAAAAAAGAATCAAAAATACTTTTCTGTGGTGCTGCAAACATGAACAGCTGTCAGCACAGGATCATATAATCACAATCTTACTGTATGTAATTACCACAGTGCATTAACTGCTCCATACCTATTCTGAAATTATGAAAACATGATGTTAATGTAGAACGACCTTTAGCTCTACAGGTATTGCCATAACCTTTTCACTAGAAAGGCCACACTTGGAAGATGAACTTTGACATAGCCCGTAAGTTAAGAGAGACATACACTTTTCATACTGCAAACACAGCTTTGTCAATGCTTTATGCAAGAAGCCACAAACACAGAGAAAGTTTCACTACTGAAATGTCACCATCTTTCCAGTAGTTTGCCAGTCACAAGACAAATTCATACCTTCACCATACTTGTGTAAATTGCAAATTTGGAATCGATAGATTAATAGGCCCTGTGTTAAAAAAAACAGCATATGAAACTCTAATTAATACTTTCCATCTTACCAAGATGCAAAACGAACACAGGCATTTGAATACCTTGAAGAATTTACTAAATCCACTATTTTTATTCTGATAATGAGGCACTAGTAACACAGTAAACGTCTTCATGAAAACACACACTAAGCAAGCTAGTTGCCCTGTCCCAACATAAAAAGCAGCCCGCTGGCTGTGATGCAGGCTCATAGGTATTCATTCCTTTCCCTCTCTCCCACCTGCCCTCCCCACTGCAGTCTTCCCCACGCTTGCTCTGCATCCAGCTGTGCCTGAACACTGGCAAGAGCACCAATGAACCATTTGGCAGATCTAAAGAAGGCAGGACGCCTGAGGTCGGATATGTACCATTGGCTTTGCAGCCCTACGGTGAGACACTGCTGCTGAGAGGAGTGCTGCAGCAGGGGATCACTGTAAAAGGAAAAAAACCCAAGACAAAACAGAATGCACAACTGAAAAGCCTGTTTTTTGAAGGATGGAGAGGCAGTGAGAAGCAAATGGAGAGAAGATAAACAAAAGAAACAGTCCCCAGCCAACATAGCAGGGAGGAGTATCACTAATGCCAAAACTCTTTTTGCTAATAGCCTATCCTAAATTACCAAAAAGAAATGCAAAAGAATGCTATTTGCTTGCCGAAAAAGCGAGTTATGTCCTTTTATCTGTGATAGAATGCAGAGTTCCCAAAGAAAAATCTTTCACCAGACTGCCTTTAAGCATCCTCCTTCCACACTACTTCATTGCAACTTTCATGTATTCATTCAAGTGTTCATCATATTTGTTCATGAACCTATTTATTCACACTCATGTCTTCTCCCTGTAATGTTCACTATACCTGCAGATCTGCAACCATCTGGTTAGGAGTTCAAGCCCACATCTCTAACACACACTTAAACCAATGGTTCCAGACTGAAAAACTTCCATAAACTTCTGATTAATTAATTATGTACCTGAACTAGCACCATTTGTAATCATCTTGGACAGCAACAAACCTAACTGTGGAGCAATCTGAAATTGGTTAGTCTGCCAGTAATAATGTAGGCTGTTATTTTTAACCAAATGGAAATGTCCAGAGCCTATTAAAGGGCTGTGTTTGGCCCTGAGCACACTCACTCCCTCCTAGGGGCTCGGCTGCTGGTGCTCAAGGCCAGGTTTGCCATGGTGCAGCTGTGTAGCCTTGGATCAGACCACTGGGAAAACTGCAGAGTTGTGAGGAGCCAAAAGGAGCCTCTCCTTGTTCGGGAGGTGATTTACACTCAGGCCCTCACCCTTGGTCCCTGCCTGAGCTATGTCACAGCCGTGCCTGCGCCTCGCACCTCCAGCAAGCTTGAGCCTGAGCCTTAGAGCATCTTCAACACAAGCGGCTAAACCTTCAAGAGTGTGTGGGTAGGCATGCAGGGCTCTGACAGGTTGATATTTATATGTCACAGGTAAGTTACAACAGCTTTGTTTTGGAGAAGTACCATTCTCAGATCTAGGAGAAAAACAAAATACAAACTGTGTAAGGAAAGGAACAGAACACTCCCCTGACAGTCAATAGGAAATAATACCCAAAGAATGAGGTGACACTTAAAATATTCATTTAGGAAAAAAAAAAAATCTGTCCCAGCTGTAAAATATTCTTACTGATTCTGCAGAAAAACTTCCCCGGTGCCTTGGCAGCTGTTCAGTATAACAAATGCGTAAACAAAAACTGACATAAGCAAAACAAATCTGAGACAGCACAAATTAATTTCAGAGCCCAAAAAACTATAAATAAAATTGCCAAAGAGAGTTCTCATTTATTATACAAAAATTTTAAGAAGTACTGCAAGATGCCATGAGAGGCTTATTACTACATGCAGTTATGCTTTTTAAAAAGTTAGCAATATAAACAATAAAGCACAGGGTAATTAAATTCAGAATATGCTGACAGATTGCTGAGTCAATTGGGGACTATGAGCAAATGAGATGCTTCCACTGGATTTCTGCAGGGATCAGTTCAAGACCTGTTGCTATTCAGTATTTGCATCAATAGTGGAGATGAAAATTTATTTTAAAAGTTACTGGCAATAATATCTGTGGTTGGCAGGAACTAAGCGCATGGTAAGCAAGAACAAGGCAGGCAGAGAGTGATCTGCCTCACCTAATTTAAAAAGGAAAAGTAGAAACAGACACTTCTTCTATCAGCTAGGAGGATTCAAGTAGAAAGGACTTTCTTTTAATAACCTACCAAGAGACTCTGAGACAGACAGATAGGAACATCTTACTGGAAGTTCCTAGATTTAGCATGTAATTTATCAGATGTCTCCCAGCTGAGCAGACATCCTCAGGCAGAATGTGTTGATGGATAATACATCATTATGAAAGAAGATTCACAGTCAGGCAGCAAGAATGATCAAGGGGATAGAAATGCTCTCCTATGGAGAAAGTTAGAAGCCACCGGGATGGATTACTTGAGGAAAAAGACATATAAGAGGAGCTATAATAAAATAATCAACAATGCATCAATAACAGCTCAGCAATGCCGTTTCTGTCTGACTCCTAACAACAAGTGGCTATTCAATTAAAGATAAATTCAAAATTACGAGGAGGAAATTCTCTCTGCATCGTAAATATTATACATGGAACTCATTGCCACTAAAACCTGCTTACACCAAAGCACACACAAAATCCTGACACATCAGGATTCAAAAGGAAATGTTCACAGAGGCATTCATCCTTCTGCTGCTGGCCCTGCTGCCAAACCTCCACTAAGCACTTGAGATGATACATCCTACTGAATTTGCTCCACAAATAGAGTCAGTATGGATGATGGCAGAAAGATCACAGAACTGGCAAACTCCAGAGGCAGTGCTTTCTTTGTAAGCTGATTATAAGGGCTTACAAGAACTGTAGAAAGGCTGGATGCCCCTAAGTTGCTACCAGCTGTGCCAAATGAGAGTAATTTTAAACCTGTTGCTGTTGTGTACCCTGTGGATTTGTTGCAACAGCAGGGACTGGAAGGACCCCAGTGAGCATTGTGAGGAAGGCTCTATGTGCACAGCAATGTCTTGCTACAGCTATGCGTGGGACAAAAGCTCCTTCTCTGTCCTAGGCCTCTCAAATGAAGTCCTTAATGCATGGCTCCTTGGCAAGTGTGGGCATCCTCTTCCTTACCCTAGCTCCAATTCAAAATCCCAAGCACTGGGATTACAATGCTGCCTTTTTCCTGATACCGCAGCATCACAGGTAGTAGCTAGACTTTCTCTTCATGCTGCCCTGTTGCTTACAGCTTGTGATCCCATTAGCAAGAGCAACCCAGAGTGGGCTGTAAGACTTCAAGTAGCTAATTTATAGCTCAAGTTTGATACGCCTTGGAGAAAAACAATCCAGAACAGATTATTAAAAAAAAAAACACCAAACCACCAAACCCAACCTTGCTGTATTCAAAGGAATTCATTACTGTTTTCATATTCCTGACAACGGTGTTACAGGAAGTAAAAACTGAAAGCACGTAGTTTCCATAGCAATTGTTAAAATGACAAGTTGTCACCTACCTAATAATTTAAAAATAAACAAATCACTTCAGAAAGCAAGGGTATGAAGTCAGCACAGTTTATATTCAATAGTGGTTGTCCCTAGGCAAAGGGGATGAGGTATTCTTTCCCCGTACCTAAACAGCATACTGATACTCCCTAACCTAAAACCCATCCGTCATGGTTTAGCCCCAGCCAGCAACTCAGTACCACGCAGCCGCTCGCTCACTCCCCCTACCCCGATGGGATGAGGGAGAGAATCGGAGGAGTAAGAGTGAGAAACACTCCTGGGTTGAGATAAGAACAGTTTAATAATTGAAATAAAATAAAGTAAAATAATAATTATAACAATATAATAATAATAGGAGTAATAATAATATACAAAGCAAGTGATGCACAATGCAATTGCTCACCACCCGCCGACCGATACCCAGACAGTTCCCGAGCAGTGATCGCTGCTCCCCGGCCAACCCCCCCCAGTTTCTACACTGAGCATGACGTCATATGGTATGGAATAGCCCTTTGGTCAGTTTGGATCAACTATCCTGGCTGTGCCCCCTCCCAGTTTCTTGTGCACCTGGCAGAGCATGGGAAGCTGAAAAGTCCTTGACTAGCATAAGCAGTACTCAGCAACAACTAAACCATCAGTGTGTTATCAACATTCTTCTCCTACTAAATCCAAAACACAGCACTATGCCTGCTACTAGGAAGAAAATTAACTCTATCCCAGCTGAAACCAGCACACCATCATTAGGCAATCATTTAGGAAAAACTTTGACTACAAATTTATGAATATTTACTGTTAAGACAGTCTTCTGAGCAGAGGAAAAATTATACACTATTCCTCTTTGTAAACATTATTTTTCCTCCTCGGTGTACAGAAGCCTTCCTTCCCATTTTTAATCCTCAAAAAAAACAACACAGATGACAAGAACACTGTCTGAAGACTTGATTGGTGGCATCTCAGATAAAGAAAAATGGGAAATGTACTATTACCGTTTAATAATATTCTCACCAAGAGCAAAAATCACAAAGCAGACATGTAGGTCAACCAGATATTAATTCTGATTTTTCTTTAATACTCACTGTTAAAGAAATAGGATTTTTACTCTCTTTATTTTCCAAAATCAACACATTTCAAATTCAGAGGTGCCTTTATAATGACAATAACCATCTTGATTTCCACGCATTCACACAGAGATAAAACTTCACTGTAAGATGACAATGTAAAAGAAACTGCTAACGAAACTCATCACTTTCCTCCCTGTTCCTTCTTGTCTTACTCTACATCTGCTAGAATGAAAACCTCTTCACTGCAGTATTTATTTTAGTGATTCTCTTCTGCCAAATTCATGCAACAATTTTAATGTGGCCCAGCGTATCAGCGGTCAAAAATAGCTACATAAAACTGTTCACTGTTTCCTCTTCTACTTAACTAGTGTGGTGGTGATGAGTTAATCCCTTTGGCATGAAGAATCTAATTAACATCTATTAGGTGTTTAAACATTAATTAGACTACAGTAATTTAATACTCAAGCTAATAAGATATTTGATTCTATAAACGTGCATTTCTGCTACCAGGTGAAGTTTTTGCTCCTTTTAATTCAGAATATCAGAGACGTCAACCACAGTGGTCCCCAGCCTTAAAATTCTATGAATTTGGTGAGAAATCCCTGGGGTTTTTCCAGACAAACTAGAAAATGGAACACTTTTGTAACAGAATTAAACTTGAAAAGGAATAAAAACTATTTCTTTCTTTTTTTTTTACTATTTCATTTCTATTTTTCTAAAGTCATTTATAACTAGAGTTCTCTGTTTAATTATTTGTAGAGATCCTGAAGCTACTGAAGCCCCCAAAATTGCATACCAGAACTATATTGAGCATCTGGAGATGAAATGAAGATGGAAGTGGGGTTTGAAAAGTATCCAATATTAGGTAAATTGTGCAAGTTATAAAAATCAGCCTAGAGAAGAGCTCAATTTCTTTCTTCTCCAAATTCCAGCTGAAGTCACACATTTCGTGTTGATACACTCCGAATAGATATGTTATGTGTTCACTGCCTCCAAAATTTCTTCATTAAAAAGCAAAGGAACTTAAAAGAAGATCTTATTATTCATGAAGTAGGATTCTAAAATTAAAAAAAAAAAATCAAAGCAATACTTTTTGACTAGTGGATAGAACAGTTGAATAAACCAACTGAGAACTGTGGATGATTAAATACACTTAGAAATATAAGAAATGGTCATGCACATGAAGGGGAAAAAGAGATTAGTATCTGATAGGTATACTTACATGGCATGTAGGCTTACCTTTAAGAACAGCCATCTGCATATGCAAATGCACATGTATGACACACACTGACACTGCACGGACAAGCTTTTAGCAGCATATGCTGAGATTTCTCACACTCCTACACATACAAATATGAATTCAGTCTACAAAGTCTTTAGTCAAAACAGTTGACAGCTTCCTATTTCATGTACTGCAAAACCAGCAGTGATCCTAACTAGAGGACTATTATATATTGCAGAGTCAGTGATCGGCACAACAGTTGACCTGAGAAGGCTGTGCTGTGCTTGTCTATCTCTTAACTTTGCCCAGAAGATCTATTCTGTGTGAGTAAATCCAAGCAATAGTAAATCCAAGCAAAGAAAGCAAAGATTTCTAGCTTGTGTGGAGACCATATACCAGAAAATTAACCTCAAGTATTGATCCACAGTATCTAACACAAAAAATGTCATGAACTATAAGATCAGCAAAGAATAGATATTCTTTTCCTAGACTATGTTTCTCCTTCACAAATCTTGAACATACTTATTAAATCTGATTACCTATACAAATAATTTAGGTTGCTGGGAAAGTATTCAAGACTGAAGGATAGCATATTAGTACTTACTTAAATATAGCTCACAGTGATGTCCACACATCCTTTTAAGCCTTCATTTCCAGACAACAAAACAAGGTCAAAAGAAGTAACAGGTTTTTTTGCTTAAGGATACTGAACTTCCAAAGATTTCACAGGGTCTCTACATACTATAAGGATGTAACAGCAAAGATTGTTACTACCTGACAGGAGACGGACAAATGGAGTCTTGTGGGATTTAAGTTCAGCACACAGAATGTTCTTCCTCACCCTTCCACCTCAGGAAAAGGCAGGTGAAAAATGCACACTGAATACCTCAGTATGCAAAGCCATGCATACTTCAGTTAGTTTTTCAAAGCCAAAGCTTGCTTCTCTTGTTCACAATGGTCTTGTCTGCCACCACAATAATGCAGAAAAGACTGTCCAGACTGTTTCTTTTCTTCACAGGAAAAATGACCTTTTTATACGCAATAGAAAGAACATTGCCGTGATCTCTTTCTTTCATAAGTACTTAACTGAGAGCCTACATGACTTAACTCAAGATACTAAAATCAATCCCCAAATTATTTAGTGAACCTTTAGGAGTTCTCACAGATGTATCCATGCTTGCCCTACATAAACAAACATCACACAGGAAGAATCTGACAAGCATGACCTCTGGGATGAGCAAAAGGTATAGGACAGCTCTACAGTATGTACACATGTACTACAAAATATCAGGAATCCACCACTGCATCTGGAGTTATTTGCAAGTTCAAGTACACAGGTATATAGTGTTAGTTCTTCTGGACATTTTTATCCATCTACACAAATGTATGCATTTGAACATACAAACTGTGGTAAATTTACTGTACTCCCTTTTCCACATAAAGATATATTTAGTTACTAAGGAATCCTTTCTGCAAAAGAGTCTACCTCATGAGTTTAACATATTCTCTCACTTACCTGTTCCTCCTGAATTCTGACTTTTTTTCTTTTCCTAGGATTTTGCACTATTGCTTTTAAACAAACACCTTCCTCCTTTTTTTTAAAACTACGTCATTACTTTTAATTTGCAATGTCCTAGAAATAACCTTGCTTCCTAATGTCCTTCAGAACTTGTATGTGCACTAAGAACCAAGCATCACTCCTGCAATCAGCAAGGTGACACTTGTCATTGACTCAAAAGTTTTCAGAAGTTCCACAGTGAGCTAGTTTGTAAATTCACAGAAGCAAGTGAATTCCACCAGATAAGCACATCGGAGACTCTTCAAAAAAAGAGCTAAGCATAAGCAATACTCAGCTAATGGCTGATTTTTATTGCCATAGTTGCACTGTAGATATTCTCTGCATCATGTATTTCAGTAACGCATTCATTGCAAGCTTTCATGCTGAACACTGAAAGCAAGCAAGTCAGTAAACTTTATCTGGACAGAAGGTACACTGAGATTCAAATTAAGAATAATCATTTAGGTTTTCTCCAGCTGCTGCAGTCATTGGCTGGGAGCATTAAAGCATGTGAGCTTCTCTGTCTTAGCCATTTATGGGAAAAAAAACCTTGTGCTTGTTGTCATCACTTTGTATACTTTAATATTTAATAAAAAATACTTCTTTTGCAAACCTGATTTTCTGAGAGATTGAAAAAAATCAATCTAATGCCTAGAAGCTAAAAAACAAAGTAATTTGCCTCAGCTCCTACAGATCACAAAATGAGGTGGAAGAAAAAACATCCTAACAAAAGCTCATTTTCTATTTCATAGAACAACTTAACACACTACCACAATCTCTCCATGAACAGAATAAAAGGTTAACACTTTTAAAAGTTAACCACAAGGTTAAAAGTTAACCACAAAGACAAGAACACATTCCAAAAACACATTTTTAAGACCTCAAGATTTGTTTTACTTTTAAACATTACATTTTGTTTCTTATTTTACATTTTTCTGTTACAAAAATTATAAACAACAGGATTTTGTACAAAGCAACATACACAGGTGTCACCTAGGCACAGTCTGCTGTTCTATGAAAGATTATCAATCTTCTTCCTACTACACACACTGGTAAAAATAAACTTAGTACCATGTGAAATAATAACACAAAACATGAATGCAAGCACATATGGTGCCACAGACTTTGTTTACATAGCAAGTAACGAGGTGAATTAGAGCAGATTAGTAGATCAAACAATTTAATGCCAATGCTCTTTACCTCTTCCATTAGATGTTATCTGAGGCTTATTTTAGACTAGACTTAGCCTTGTTCACTGGACAAAAAAAGGCAGCTCAGAGTTTTCTGATGGAATGCTATCCTACAGATCTTTGCTCCCTTGACTGAAGTGACTTCTCTTCTCGGAAGTATCATGCTGTCCCTTTCATCTGTTTCATGAAGATGACAGTAGCGTGCCAGTTCAAACATCACCACTAGGCTCCACCATAAAATTTCTATAGGCTCTATATTCCATATCTCTGGCCACAGAACCAAAACATATGCCAGTGCCTCCTTGCCAAGAAGGGACAGGATCATTCATGATGTCCTCAATGCCATCATGAGAGATACTGCATACCCCTGTGCCCCACACCATAAAGTACACTCTGACAACGGTGCAGCACAAGCCTAATTTAATTGTGCTTTTACTGAATGCATAATGGGACCGCAATCTACGTTTGGTCATCTGAAAGACACTGGGCTACGTGCAACAGACACTGTGCAAGTGTTTCCGATACCTTCCAAATTCAGGGTATCACTTTCAGTCTGAACTATCTGTGAGGACATCTTTGAGACCGTCCTGCAGACTGAAAACCTGAGCACAGATTCTGCAGTACGCGTATGCTCAGTTCTCTGCTCTCTTTGTCATAGGTGTGGCATCCAGCAATGCACTTGTGTCAGAACTTTGTCTGCTCCTTCACTGAAGACAGTCACTAATCCACTGACCATTCCTGAGTGCGTGGAGTGGGATGGGAGGAATACCACTGCACATCCATGTCTTTCAATCTGGCAAATGTCATGCAATGATTAAAAAGGAACTGATTCCCAATACTTCTCTCTGTCCTCGGTTTTCCTCTCCTCCATACCTGTGTGCCTCACACACTCCCTTGCTGCATTCGATTCATTGTTTTGGGCAAACCTGGTTAATCCAACGGTGTCCTACCCCTGGGACAGGACAAGTGGTCTCTGACAGAGCTTGTTGCCCCACAGAAATTCTCTCACAGCTCATGGCCCCTGGAGAATCATCGCTCAAGGTGTAGCAACTCTCACAGTCAATCCAGAGACTTAGACCACCTTTCCACAGCTCTGCGATTGGTGCCCCAATTCTACCAGAACCCTCCTAAACACAGGCTCACACTCAATACATGTGCAGGAAAGGAGTACGCACACTTACTCAGCCAAGCATCCGGAACACCGGTTTACAGTTCCCATTGGCTGCCATGGCAGAGAGTGGGCCCAGGGGATGTTCCTGCTTGTTGTTTCACAGGGGTCCTCTGGAGGTTGCAGGCATGTAGATGTGTGCAGCACCATTGCCATGTTTTTCCATAGACTGTGTCCTGGGACTGCTGATCCTGGGACCAAGGGTACGGATGTCCTTGGACATCTGTTGATGTCCCTGAATGTCTGTGAATAAGCAGTGGGCTTGGTGGAGTGCTCTCCCCTCCCCAACAATCTGTTTAAGGTCTCTGTGGTAGGGGCACACGCACTGTGCCACCTCTGAAGCATGGCTGTCCCACCTCATCAATAATATGGTCTTCATCTGCTTGAAATGTATGCAGCACCACTTGTCAGTCCTCTCCCACTTGGCAGCAGGCTTGACATTAGCGACAGGGTGGTGCATCTGCTGCAGAAACTTTTGGGCCTTTTAGAGCACACGTTGTCAATCTCCAGGTTGCCCCTAGCTCAATATTCTGGGAGGCCAAAGCAACAGTTGTCACTACTGCAAGATGTAGCAGTAGGAAAGGAGAAATAATTTTAATCATGTTATAAGAAAGATGTTGTTCATAAACAAGGAACAGCAAAAGAAATAGGGCTGGTGAAGACGATAGAAGCCAAAGCTTTGAAGAAATAAAGGAGCAGATGAAAGTCAGAACAAGCAGACATCTGGCGGGCATTAGAAAATATGAAAAGGCACATAGCATTTTGTCCTTTTGCATAGCACAAGAAGTACCTCAGAATAAGGTGAGAGCTTTTGACAGTTTTAAAGCTTTCTGTTGGCAGATGTACTTTTCATTTGCTCCAGAGAACTTCACAGCAGTGCAGTCCCACTCATTGGATCCTACCCTTTCATACCTAGTGGCAAAGCTTCTGTCTTAGCTTTCTCTGTAAAGATGTCATTCATGTGTCTAAACCCACTCTGTGAACCAAATCAATTAGCAAGGACAATCAGAGGACTTATTTCAGAACTGCACAACTGCTGTCATTTGAAATATCATGTAGACACACCTAATAACCATTGCTTTCCTGGACTTGAAGATTCTTGACTTGCTTCAAGAGGTGTCTTCTCCTTGTGAGAATCCCGCTTACAAGTTTATGAAGTGAACTTTGAGCAGTAAAGTGTACTTCTAATTTTCAAAACAGGATGCAGGAAACACCAGTCGGTTTTGTAGTGTTTGATGCAGCGGCATCCGAACAATTTTGGAGGCAACCTCACCTTACTACAACTGTTCATGCTTCTTCAGTATCCCCAGGATTCAGAAACATATTTACTCAAAATTCAGGCACAATCCCAGTACCAGCTACCCACCAACAGCAGTGTATAAGTTCATAACAGTGAAGCATATCTCAACCAATACCAACTTAACTGGTTGTGCAAACACCAAAGGATTGTTGTGATAATGCTTGTTCCTGAAAACAGTAACAATCCATTTCTGTTCTAGTATGGTCATCTTCACTTGTATGGTGCATTAGCAGGAAGATGGAGGAAGTTTAATCATAATACACATTTCCTTATGCAGAACTTCCAGACTTGAAATGGTCTGTAAACCAGTATGTTTCCACCATGTCATGCTGACTTCCCTGCTCCACAAACACTGGGTACAGGTGGTGCTCTAACAACTGCTATATTCACAATGTTATCAAAGCTTATTTCATGTGCTTTTTCATGCCCTCAGCATCAGTACATTCACTATACTTTTGCAGTTCTTGTATGCTCTGTCATGAGTTACCATTAGATTTCCTTTAATGGTTCACATGTTTCTAATTACCACTACAAATCAACAGAGGTGATCAGCATGCCACAATGGCAGAGCTAAAACAACTTCTGCCTCTAGGACTGCTGAAAAAGACAGAACAATTACTAGGTGGGCTTCACTCTGCATAGTATTGGAGAAGCTGGGATATATCCAGAATTCCTAATGTAAGGTGAATGCAGGCAACCAAGTCTCAGCATGCTCAAGAGCTAACAATGTCAGTGCTTTTACATAAAACATCTTTCACTATTGCTGATGGATACTGGATTCAGTCCCTGAAGAATAAATAAGATGGTTCAAGCCACACTGTATCTTCTTGCCTGGTGATTAGAGAATCAACAACAACTTCTGAAAAAATAACAACGTAAGGCAGTATGATTGCTTTTTGAGCACCAAAGTTCGGATGCAGCAGGCCACTCTAATTGGACTAGTCTCCTCTCCACCCCACTAAGCTTCATTCCCCAAGGAGAAGGACCAAGCCCTGAACGTCATCTGAGTCTTGGCTCTAGGTGCCTTGAGTGGTAGGGGAAGGAAAGAAGATACAAGTCTTCTTAAGAGTTCTGTCTCCAACCATAGAGCTCCCAATTGCCTCGCACTCAGATCCAGTAAGAATTTGTCATCTCCAGACACGCAAAACACAACATCCTCTCTTAGATCCATAATAAAGGTAGTCTAATGGCCTGTGGCTGAAGGCTCAGACACACAGGTACACTCCACCATCTGCCTTTTTCAGGTCTGCTGTTTTGGAGTTCCGTGCCCCACTGACCATCACCAGTCGCACAGATGAAGTAGACAAGTTTGAAGGATAGTGAAGTAAGTTCTTCTTATGAATTACTATAATAGACGGAAGAGTATAAACACTGAAGATATACACACAGTTTAAATATACATGGCATGAAGAATGGAAAGGCATAAACAGGATCATCAGGATCATCAACAGGAGGAGATGCTGCCTTTTCAAAGGCCGGCTTTTTAGAATGGATCATACCTCATACAAAACTGTAGTATTCCCATGGAGGAGAGGTCCATAGCAAATGTAGGAATGACCAACAACCCAGCCTAAATCAGAAGCCGCCCACCACACCTAAAATGAAATAAAAAATATAAATATAGTGGGGAGTTTTTACGAGGAGTTCAAAAAAATTTACATGACTTTTAAACAGAATTACCTCACCAGGTTTGAGTCCGTATACAGCTGACATTGTCCAGTTCAGCATAACTGCATAGCCACCTGTTGGTCTGACAACACCCTAAATGAGAAAATTCAACTATTTAAGATCATTTAAGATAATTTGAAGGATGCAATGATATTCCTGTCTTCAATGAAATTTTGAGTTTTTTAGCAGTAATAAAGTTGTTTAATTCCAATATTCCTCACTTAATAAAAGGATCCATTCCAACAAGCACATGCTTGTGCTAGAATTCCCAGCGAAGAAGGAATTTTGGAAAACAAAAAAACGAACAAACATACAATAAAACAAACAAAAAACCCCAACCCAAGCCCTAGATGACAAGAGTTTTCAGAATATAACTAACAAAGACTAGAACTCTCTCATTAAAATCAGATATACAAATATTTAGTCAACATATGCTGACAAAAAATAAGAGATTGAGTATTTACCTCACTTAAACTGTGGCCTTCTAAATCCTATGCATGTTTCAAACTCATTGTCTAGTCTATCATCACTGGAAAAGAAGAGCACCTGTGGAGTAGCAATGCCTAAAATAACTGGGGTGAATTACTCCCTGAAATGTACCCCTCTTTCTGCACTGACTCTTTTTAAAGATGTCAGAAAATTGGCTTAAACCAGATGTCTATTTTTGAAAGCTTTAATATCTAGCCTGAAGTATACATACAAATGCAAAATGAAGAACATCCCAGTCTTACTCTTAAAGAGGGATTTGAAAATTAGAACAAGAGAGTATCAATAGCACCATGCACCTTGGTAAGCCAAAAACCAGCTCTGGAACACTGTCAATAAGAAAAATTTTGAAATATTTTGTAATATTTGTATGCTTAATACACATTTCATCATCTGATAGTACACTGTTTCTAGAAGAAATAATTAAATAAACTATGTCCTGATGTCCTGAACTAAAATTCAGGTGAGATTCATCTGACCAAATGTCTACAGTGCAGACATTACAATGCAACTACCCGTCTGTGCTAGGCACGGTACATTCTCTTTATGTGGTTAATAGAATGAAACAGGCACTTTCAGGCTTTGTCCAAGAAAGGAGGGACTGTAGAAACATATTAACTCATTAAAATGGAGACTGCCATAGCAGAGAATGGTTAATTAACACCTCACAAATTTCAGAAAGTAGATTGCCTTTGTTAGTCTCAGCTTCTAACTTAGACCCTCCTCTGAGATTAACAAAAGTTTTATTAATTACTCATAACTGAGTAATTTTACTTCCATGACCATTTAAAAGCAAGTTCCATAAATGAATAAAAAAGTTATTTCATTCATTAAGTTACTCATTGTAGCTAGTGCTAGTTGACACTCTCCCTCTTATAAGGGTGATTCATTCAGGGTGTCTGTATTTTTCTCTGGAGAGCCAAGACAGTGAAGTAAAATTCTGAGAACTTTTGTCTCTGAGGTACTATATTTTGAAACTAACAGTCAAGGAAAATAGCTGTTCTAACAAAGGATCTTATCTTGGACCTTTTGACAATATAATTAAATGATTCAAGATACATGTTGCTTTAAAGTGCCCATGTTCAAGGCAAGAGCAGAAAACATTTTTCTCAGCAAAACTAATGTTTGTTTTCCCTTACCTCTCCATAGATTCTGAACTTTATAGGCCACTTTATTAAATAATTTTCCAGTAATAGTCTAAGCACTGCCATATCCAGGGACGTGTGATACCGTCTCTGAATTTGTGGTGGTAAAACCACCACCAGAAAATTATACTCAGCTTGTCTTCTACGCTTTAAAAGAGAATTGTAAGTACCAAGCAAACACTCAAGAGTTTGCTTTTAAAATAAGATCTTTTAAAAATAGATCATTAAGACTACTTGACATTTGAAAGCAAACATTTTCAAAGAACGCCCAATGTGGGCTGAGGCCAACTGTATGAGGTTTAACAAGGCCAGGTGCCAGGTCCTGCACTTGGGTCACAACAACCCCATGCAATGCTACAGGCTTGGGGAGGAGTGGCTGGAAAGCTGCCTGGCGGAAAAGGACCTGGGGGTGTTGGTCGACAGCCAGCTGAACATGAGCCAGCAGTGTGCCCAGGTGGCCAAGAAGACCAACAGCATCCTGGCTTGTATCAGGAATAGTGTGGCCAGCAGGAGCAGGGAGGTGATTGTGCCCCTGTACTCGGCGCTGGTGAGGCCACACCTGGAATACTGTGTCCAGTTTTGGGCCCCTCAATACAAGAAAGGCATTGAGGTGCTGGAGCGTGTTCAGAGACGGGCAACAAAGCTGGTGAAGGGTCTGGAGCACAGGCCTTATGAGGAGCGGCTGAGGGAACAACTGGGGTTGTTTAGCCTGGAGAAAAGAAGGCTCAGTGGAGACCTTATCGCTCTCTACAATGACCTGAAAGGAGGTTGTAGTGAGGTGGGTGTCGGTCTCTTCTCCCAAGTAACAAGTGATAGGACAAGAGGAAATGGCCTCAAGTTGCACCAGGGGAGGTTTAGATTGGATTTTAGGAAAAATTTCTTCACTGAAAAGGTTGTCAAGTATTGGAACAGGCTGCCCGGGGAAGTGGTTGAGTAACCATCCCTGGAGGTATTTAAAAGACGTGTAGATGTCGTGCTTAGGGACATGGTTTAGTGGTGGACTTGGCAGTGCTAGGTTAACAGTTGGATTTGATCTTAAAGGTCTTTTCCAACATAAACGATTCTGTGATTATATGTCAGTTTTTACTTACTCAATCTAAACTTTCATTTTCATGGGAATTATGTTCTCAGAACTGTTCAGTAACACAAGCCTTCAGAACATGCTTACTTCCATTTAATCTGTAATGTCATTCATTACATTTTATCTATGGGAAGATTAGCTAATACGTAAATAATGAATAAGCAAAGACTATTCAGCAATAAAGGCTATCACACAAGTGATACATTAACTAATCTTGTCAGCCACCAAGCCAGGAAACATGAAATTGCTACTCTACCCTTAACTGGTTTAGTGGTGGACTTGGTAATGTTAGGTTAATGGTTGGACTGGATGATCTTAAAGGTCTTTTCCAAGCTAAACAATTCTATGATTCTATGATTAAGTGAATATACTACGCTTATCTCCGTTAAAACACAGAAGACATTAATGGATAAAAGACATTCTGCTGTCCTCAAAAGTTAATACTATACAAACATTTTGAAGTAAAAACAGTTTATATTATTACTATTTAAATAAACAAACGTGATTTATTCCTAGACACTGACTTTAAGGTAGTGAAATGTGAATAAATGAGATTAAACCATTTCTAGTAATGCTTATCATTTATAGCACTGAGCACTGGCAAACATTTTCAACCTTTTTAATTAAATACTTTCTCAAGTGGAACTGCAAGTAGGTTGGTCACAGACACTTAGACTACAGATAGTCCTTTACCTTGGGCAAGCCTGTTGTTCCAGATGTATACAGAATATAAAGTGGATGGTCTGCGGGCACGGGGACACATTTATAACACTGTGCTTTTGCAAGCTCTTCTTCCCAGTCAAGATCGCGACCTGGGGCAAGAGGAACGTGGCCCTGCCCATTGAAAAATAGAAAAGTGTCAAAAGAAAAACAGATGGAATAAATAGAAGTGGGTCAAAAAACATGAACTGTTGAATTTTCTGTATGGTACTATTCAATTTCTGTACAGTAATCTCTCTGCTGCATTAGTTCTATTTACTATTTAAACCTTATGAATATAAAGTTCCCCCATAAAATTAAAAAACAAACTACAAACAGATACACCAAAAATTTTACTTGTAAAAGAGAAAAGGCACGTGCATTACATACAGATTAACATAAAGGCACAACAGCTGTACACCCACCAAATTAGGTCGCTTGTAAATGAGAACTTTATCAGGTTTGCTCTGTACCCTTGCCAGTGCTCCTTCTAGGAGGGATATGTATTCCACTTTCCTTTTCGGTTCTACTCCAAAACTTGCTGTTACAATAAGTTTGGGCTAAAATAAAGAAGTTAGATTGTTAATATATACATTTGCAATGTATTTTATATATGTAACCTAATAACATGTTTTCCATGAAATTCTTTGATTAATGACACTCACTATATGAAATCTATCTTCACATAATTAGAAACAGGGGTTTAGATGAGTTTTCTAAGGAAATCAAGCTTGTGTGATCTTGCTGTTCATGTGTCTGGTTTTTGTTCAGGAGCACACCAACAACTTCTGACACTCTTCACCATTTTCAACCAAATTTGAGTAAGAAATCAACAGCATTAAGTTCCTGTAAGTTGCACAAAAATTAATGAACAGAGAGAAAAACCCATCTCCATCTTAGCCCCTCCATTAAGGAAAAGTGGTACAGCGATGACAACAATTATTTGTCCTGGTTAGCCTGCCTTCTAGTTATCTGCCTGCATGCAATGACATATTTCAAAACTAGCTATAGCACTTTGCTGGCTCTTTTCCAGCCTGCAATTAAATGGAATGGGAGGGAAAATAGGGGAAAGAGGAAAAATAAGGCAAACGAAATGACAGGAAACTAGGAACACAGGAAGAGAAGTCATAAGGCACACAAGGGAAGTAAAGCTAGAGTCTTTCAAGTGATGGCTGCAGGATTCAGGATGCAAAACCACTAAAAATCAGATTTCTGTAGTTATGGGGTTTTTTTAAGAATAATTTCTATTTCCAAATGTGGATTTAGCATCTTTGTCATTAAATTAACCTCAGGTTTTAGGTAAGATTTCCTAAGTCAAGAAATCTGCATACAAACTATTTTCACTTAGGTCCCAAGATCAGTATTTTTATTTCTTGTATTTCAGGAAATAAAAGGAAGCACCAAAGAAACTATGTGTCAGAACACATTTTAATTGGAGAAGAACGAGTCTTCAATCTCCTTGATTTTGGAGTTTTACAGGTATATTTATCTTATGCCCCTCAGTTTGATCAAACTAGTTTACTAATTGTATGCATTAGCAGAAATTACATTAAGTAGGCACAAACCACAATGCCACAGTTAAGGCTGCATTAAACTCAGCACAGAAAGCACAGATTAAACTGTTTTCTTCTGCAATAATAAAATGTTTCCTGCCCAAATCTGCCATTCAGGGAAGTCTGCTAATTAGTTTGTATTCAAAATAAAGATTTCAGATGAGCTTTAAAATTTCAGCATTTGTCATCTTTCTCTTTTGGGATGCACTGATTTTAATAAAAGATGACACAATATGATGCAGTTAAACTGAAAATTCATCTGGAGGCTACCCTGAAATTAGACTGTAATTAATGTGAGATATTAACACAGTTCTATGCAATTGTTAAGATGAAAGACTGTTGTCAATGCCAGGTTTACAGTCATTTCTAAATAGTGCTGCCTCTGCTCATCAACTACTTTGTATGCAGTAAGGAAGTCTAAAAATAACCAATACTAAATTGGCTAAGGTGACATATTTCCCAAGTGAGGGTTACTACTTGGAAGCATTATGGATCACTCTGTGCAAATCAAAGCTCCATTACCAGCTTTAACTGCTGTTTTCTAGTGGTTTACCTCCCTGCCTACTGACATTACTTTCCCTGCATCTCTGTTCCCATATTGCTTTTATATACCCATTTCCCACCTCTTCTGTGGCTCCATGTAGTCCTGCACAGTAAGATTAGATAGAAATATAACTAGCTTGAAGGAAAACCAGGAAAGTGCAAAGGTTTGCTGGTGAAGGAATGCCAGTGATAGTGAGCTGTAGGAAAAAAAAAAAAACCAATATGAAGAAGTAGAAATGAGATAAAGCAAGGCCTGATACCAGACCAATAATTTTATTCTGTTGTAAAGACACCTCCTTCAAATTCTTCTATAGTCTCTAACAGCATACAAGGCAAAGTTTAGAATAACCAATACATAATTTTTATTGAGCCAACTAATAAAGCTGCAAAAAGCCCAAACTGAAAACCGACTACCTTTGGGGCACAAAATGTCAGGAGTATCATGAAAAGGTTTACAGAGAGATCCAGCACTCAGGCCCTCACTCTTCAACACACAAAGGTCTTTTCTCTTTGTGCCACCACCACTCATCTGATCACAAGCCTGTGCTCAAACTTACTGCACTTTTGTTGTGCCTCCCTCCTCCTTAAAAAAAGTGACACGCATTTTAAAGAAATCCAGTCCTTATGCAGTCATTATATATTTCTGCTGCACCTGCTGGCACCACTCTGGCTTTGTGGTTAGATGATCCATGTCAGATTGCCATGCACATTTAGTTCTGCCAGATATTATACAATGCTCTAAAGAAAGAGACCTGAATCATACCATACAAGTAGTTAAAAATAAAAAGCAAGACACTACCTTCTAATCTACAATACATATTCCAAAAATAAAGAGTGCTTCAAAGAGAAGACAAGACAGGACTGCAACTATTACAAGGCAACTGTACATCTTATGTATCAGCAGCTGAGCTTGCTGCCTAATCACTCCAAAGGTTGGACCACCTTATGATGAGTAGGGGTAACCATTCATAGCCACACCTGTGCACAAGAACAACGTCTTATTCAGTTACAAAATATTAGCTCATTTTTTCAAGGAAACCTTATTAAAATCTCCAAATGTGTCAACTGTACATAAGTGAGGAATGCAGTATTTCTGGAATGGAAGGTAGTAACAGATAGTTTTGAATAACTCGGGCATCTCGTATCTTTCGTATTTCAAAGAACTGTTGTTCACTTGCAAATCATAATACTGCTTTAGTGAAGCATTTTCAAAAATCACATCTGAAAAACTCCATTATTTACATTTTATTTTGCAGGGTTTGGACTTAAAATCTAAAAAGCCCTCTGGAATTGCTATGTAATTATTGTGATTCAAAAAACATGAGAAAATTTGGTTGTTGAAGGTATAGCAACTACCCTATCAAATAGGCATATAAGCATATTGTTCTTAAGTATCCTCAGTTTTCCTAGCTTGCAAAGATAAAGTGCTTAAACAGATGTCATGTTAATTTCTCAAAATATAGTTAATGTCCTTCAGAAGTATCTATTGTTTCAATATTCCAAACTATATATTCCCAGATTCAGGTGAAAAGAAAGATGACAAGAAATGCCTGTTCTCACACTCTGTATCACTTCATCACAATCCACTGCAGAATGTCTGTAACTGCCAATACCTGACAAGAGTAAAAATTATCCACTGCAGGACTTTGCAGAATTCCCAGACCTATTTAAAATTCAAGATAAGATAAGGTAAGCTGGTAAAGTATATGTACCTTTTCATAGTCACTAGAAAGTGCTTGTTATTTCTTTCACTTAGATCTTCCAATAAAATGTGAAGTTTGACCTTTCTTCCACAAGAGCATCTCACAGCCTGCTTTCCATTCCACATCTTTAACTCCTTCTAATGAATCTTACCAACATTAGGTCCTGTACTGCAGCATCTAAACCAATTCACATAAAAGCCTAATAGAAAGGTTAGGGGTTTTTGAGACTGCTTCAATTAACTTCTGAGTTCAGCAGAATACCATCTATCACAGCTACTTATATACATATCTTAAAGATAATCTCAGTAGTGTGCAATTCCCTTATCAAGAAAGCTTTACAGTATTGCAAAATTGGGGCATTTTTTTAAATTTAGATTGAGGATATGCCTCTCCTCTCTACTTACACCTTCATTACACATCAGACAGACCAAAAATCATCCAAAATATTTAGATGTGCCTTTTAAAGAAAAAAGGAAAAGGCAATGTAAATTAGGATTTAATCCATGGCGTGCAGCTAGTAATTCTATAGCTAACCTTGCAAAAGACTTGCTGTATGACCTTGGGTAAATCACTTAAACTTTCTCTGTTTTCTTTTTAATGCATGAAGAAAGGATTACGTCTGTGCTGTCTCCCTTTGTTCCTCAGAGAAAGTCCATTGGGATTAATTAGTTAATATTTGCAAAATACTGTAAAAGTACACACGCTAGATGATTCATATTGTAGCAACTTCTATTTTAAAAGCCTATCATTTTTTCTTCTACATTATTTTTCCCTAATCAAAAACTTCTATGAGTTAAAATTAATTTTTACAGCTCATTGAAATAGTGAGGGAGCGGGAAGACAGACAGGGAAAACTATGGAGCTGTCGTTAGTCTTCTCCCAGCTCTTTTTCACAATTCCAACAAACCATTTCAGCTGTTTTATTAACTTCTGCTTTGTTAAAACGTCAAGAGGGAGGAGGGGGAATGCATTAAACTTCCTATTTACAAATACCTGTAAAATTCAGGCTTTTGGGATCTGAAAAGCACTTCTGTACACAAAAACCTGTACACTTCTGTATACAAAAAGTAAAAGTTCCAGAAATCCTGTGACCTTTACCCTGCATAATGTTTTGGATTATATGCCTAACCAACATGATTCAGTGATAGATGGCTACCACAGATGGTCTGAATGATCCAGGTGACTGATCAAGATGACAAAGGCTTTTGTCTTGTTCACTGGTAGAAAACAAGAACAGAAACTTCCAGTATAAACATCGTTAGCTGGTTTGAAACTAATGCATACACAAGCTACTAATATACACATATAAGCTACTAAGTAGGTTATTAAAGTACTATTTCCATTTTCACTTACAAAGACTTACATAATGAATGCTTCATGAACAAGTTCAACTTGTGCCAAACATGGAAGCCTTTAAAGCATTCACCTCTATTAACTATGTTCTCTGCAGAGTCACTTACTTACGACAACTGGTTCCCTAGTTGCCTTGATTCATATACAAATTAGATGAAGTAGCTATATAGCTGAAAAACGTACTACCTAGTATGTATAAACATCAAGTAAACCAATGAAGTCATTTATGGTTGGCAGCATTTTCCTCATACACTTGAGCAAAATGCTGGGTGAAAAGCCAATTTTAAGGTGATACTTTGTAGACAAAGATTGACAAATGGCAGAAGAAAGTATGCTCTAAAAAGACAGCAGCATGTTAAACACATGCTTTTTTAAGAGAGGTCAAAATTTGTATCTCAATGTCTGCTATAAAAGTATCACCGTCAGCACAGATGTAGTACTTTGTTCTCATTTCAATGTTAGGTATTATAAACAAATTGAGACTGCGTGCCACAGAAAGAGAAATGTTGCCCTTTCTGGAAAAAAAGGGGTTTTGACATTGATTTATCTGAATAGCTAATGCAATGGTGTTTGTTGTTCCAAATACGTATTACCTTTGCATGATCAATGCGAACAGAAAGCTCTTTAGATGCAAATCCACCAAAAATCAGGCTATGGATGGCTCCTATTCTTGCACAAGCCAGCATACAGTACACTGTCTGTGGAATCATGGGCATGTAGATGACCACACGATCTCCTTTCTTCACACCATGTCTGACCATGACATCAGCTAACTTGGAGACCTGTATTGACAAAACATTCACAACATATTAAAAGTTTTTCATACAGTCAATAGATGCAGGACATTAAGGACGCAAGCCAGTATGATACAGAAAGTAGATGAACAATGCAATCCAGATTCAATAAATTGAGGGCAATTTCCTTTTTGCAACAAACACTGTAATACATCTCTTTTTTTTGTAAAATGAGACTGGACTGAAGCTAATTATTTTAGATTAGAGCAAAAAATCAATAACAATGTTTTGCAAAATTTTAAATGACAGTCTAACTTTTCTTTCTTTTATCCAGATAACTGCTTATATTTCTCAATATTAGCTTTTAAGAATGGATGTAAACAGGGCATGTTGTAATGCAATTTCTGTCCTAACTAGCTAAGTTCAAAACACAAATCAGCATGTAGTAATATTTTCTCTACTACAGTGTTGCCA
The DNA here is from genome assembly GCF_030463565.1 of Pelecanus crispus. Taxonomy (NCBI): domain Eukaryota; kingdom Metazoa; phylum Chordata; class Aves; order Pelecaniformes; family Pelecanidae; genus Pelecanus; species Pelecanus crispus. The sequence continues at coordinate 46,135,719 of NC_134643.1, read as the reverse complement.
ACTTCTCAGAACTCAAGACAATAAATCTTATCCCCTGAACCAAATGTAAACACAAATTCAGAGAAATACATTTAGACTTAAGAAATCATTTTTCCTCTCACTTTCAGATTTTCATTTTTGGGATGCAGAAGCCTGCAGACAGACTGTGCATGCCAGCAAAGGACTGGAACTCAAGAAATGTGATAGATCAGTAGCCATGTCAGCCATCTGTATCACCATGAGAAAATATTTATTACCTTGCCAGTGATAGTATTCTGTCACAAAAGTAGTATTGAATATTTCATTAGTACACCAGAGCAGACAAGTTACCACATATTAAGTTCTGTTAAGAGTAAGCATGAGAGCCTGCGACAAGCACCGTGCACATGTCCTGACCTGCTTCTTGTGGCATGGAAATGTGGCATCTTCTGAAGGAAAAGCAAATTACTAATTCCCCAAGAGCAATTGAATGAACTCAGCTGTCAGAAGTTTCTCGAATTCCAGAGGCTGACAGTTGTGTAACACTCATTATCGAAACCTGCTCACTGCCTTTAAATTTTTCAATTAGACATCAGTGCGTAGAGGTGTATAAGTAACAGAGGTAAAACTGCATGTAACTGTGTGCAAAACATAGGCTAATAGGTTAACAGGAAAAACTGTAGGCTAAGAAGAAACAAAGTAGACTAATAAGCTAGTAGGAAACAGGATGGAAGTAGAACCCAGGAAGCTGTAAACTGGAATACTCCATAAGCATGGTTACACATCAGTCAGATGTAACAAGAGCAGTTTTGCTTGCAACGGTTTTAATTTAGGGATAAGACTAAAAAGTTAAATTCTCTAGGAAGTTCTTGGGATACCTGAAGACATATAAATCTAAGTTCAGAACAAAGGAGTTGCTCTGTCTTACAGGGAAGCTCTTCTTCCCTAGAGAAGTAAAACTCTTCTTTAAGAGGTTGCCATTCACTAGACAATACTACAATAAACGTAAGAGTTTTAAACATTCTAATTTCTTTCACTATCAGTGTAATACAAATCTAGTAATTTATGAATTCCTCACATCTTACCTATACAGCATTATCCCTTATTTATTTATTATATCACATAGATAAGGTTTCAAGTAAAATTTAGTCTCATGAAAGACTCTTTCCTTCAGGCACTACCAGTCTGAAGAGAAAGGAAAGGGGAGACAAACTCGTGAGAGCAGCAGGAGGATGTTGCCTATAGAATAGAAAATACCCAAGCTTCTGAAGCATGAAGAGATGTTTTCAGTGATCCAGCAAATAATGCAAGCAATGGGAGCAGCTTAGGCCAATAATGCACATTGTGCAAGCAGGACAGGAGGGAAGTACTCTCTTTTTCAAGGATGAGCTACTCAGGAGGGTAGATTTTCTTTGAAATGTTTTACTTTCACTTATATTATTCATCAAATTCGAGTTTTCTCCATTTAAAGAGTTACCTTATTTCAGTTTATTATTTTAAATTCTAGTACCACTGTTACTTTCCAAGATTTGTAGGCATTAGGCTCTTTCTTTTACAGTCATATTCAAAAAAACTTGGGGCAATTACATCCAATCCTAGAAGCCTACCTGATACATGTACTGAAGAGGATAATATAGCATTACTCACTGCTTCTCTCTTCAGTAGGAACACAGGTTCAAACTTTCAGCAACCTGAGACAGGAACATGTAGAAGCTCCAGAGGCATCTGACCTGTGTTTCCATTAAACACACAGCTCATCCACAATCAAACTAGGCATATTTCTACACTTCTGCCTGAGGATTTAAGAAAATGGAGATATAGAAGTCCCAAGCAGGCATGCTTGCATCAGAAGATAACAGAATAGCTTCCATTTTTTATAAACATCACATAAATCCCCGCTGTTATTTTCAGCCGCAAGAGACAATATGTTTGTAAGGCAAAGTCATCACCATACCAAGCTGAAAACTCACACAGACTAGGGTATGTATATGATTTATTTGTAACAGACCTCTTATATCAAATGTTACTGATTATCATAAGAAATTATCTTTAATTCTAGATCTATTAATACCTATCAATACTCTATGAAACTGACATACGCTATCAAAACCCAACAAAAATCAACAAGGCCTGGACATGTACAAAGTAGAATTTATTGCCATACCACCAGCATTTACAGTCCTTTCTAGATAGAATTGGTGAATGTAAATGTCAGCAAGGGTAACAATTCTATTTCCAAAGGTAAATTCCTTTTCTATACTTCCTACTGTGAAAACATTAAAATCTGCAAACTCATTGTAACACAGAGCTAATACCACCTTATCTCAAAGAATTGAGAAAACTAATCCTTATCTTTGCTGCTTGTGAGACTCTCAAGCAAAGCGTTGACAAAAAGGCCAGAAGCAATGGAAACAATATTTAATGAGTAATTTTATATTCAGTGTAAGTGTGGATAGTAGGCAATAAGTAGTTAAACACAATGGATGACCATTATTATTCATTATTATTATTATTTGATAATTATTAATGATGATGAAACAGGCAATGTTTGCCTGCTAAAGGAAAAAGGCATCATTTAAAGATCATAATTAGTAATTTTGTAATAGAAGACACCCAGTGCCTGTATACAAGCTATATAACTTTGGTACTTGGTACCTGGCTGTAGGAGGGAGACAGTGAAGAGATCTGCATGTACTTAGGTCATTTTTATTGAAACCTATCATCATTGGTAAGTTGAACTTAAAGCAGAATATATGTAGTATGCTGCAGACAGGAACCACATGTCTTCCACAGAAACCCAGTAATCACTTGCCTGCACTTAACCTCCCCACCCTAGAGAGTTTAATGTCACCGAAGACAACAACCCAATACAATACATGGTTATCTGTGATTTTCCTTGTGCCCTTTCCCTCATCCTTCTGACAGCCAGGGAGCACTTGGACTATGTAATATATAATAGAACACTGTCTCTATCTGCACCTATTTGAAAGACTAGGGAACATCATAAAGCAGGTTTACATTGCCATTAAAGTTGATGTGGAGACCCTGAAACATCCAAGCAATCACTCCTAGAAACGGGGAGGGGAAGTAGTGACATTTCATTAAACTGTTAAAAGCCATGAAACCTTCCACTTTGTTACAGGGTGTTGTCATTTATGGTTTACATTAAGACAGCATACTTTATCACTCAAGATTTTACAGTTGCTATTTTCCTACCAGCATGCTATTTCTCCGCTTTTCTTCAAGTTTAAGATTGCTCTATCACTTTAATGTATTTGACACTCAAGTGATTTTAATAAAATCACTTGAGACCAAGTGATATAATAAGAAACTCAAGTAAGCTTTCAGCTTTGAAGATCTGGGCTTAAATTACACTTCTATCAAATGCAAGCCCCCAGTGACTATGGTTTTATTTTTACCCCGCCACCAAACAAATACTACATCTGTATTAGCAGTTCAGGTTTGGAGAAGTGCTGCAGTTCTGAAGTAAATCACCTGGCTGTCCCCAGTAATTACAAAAAAGCAGTTTTGGTCCATGCCAAAAGAATTCTTCTTAGAAGATACTAAAACAGAAATACCACTCCAAATACTCAAAAGAGGAATTTCAAACCTTCCTGGGTTGAACAATGACTGGGTCTCACCACTGTCAAGTCCTTCAAGGCAAGCTAAACACAAAAGGTTTCTTCAAATACAAAGAGCTCCTGAAACATCCTGAAGTGCATCTCATGGTGTAAAAAGAACCATGACACATACGCATTCCCTAAACCAAAGGCAGCAAGTCACCTTACGCACTTCAGCTTCTCCACTGTGTCATTTTTCCAAGACTACTAAGGAACGTACTCCTTGCTGCTTTCCCCTGCCCCTTGATCAGCCTCTTCATTCTTCTATTACTCTTCTTCATTTTTGTTTCTTCCTTTTCCTACTGCTGCAAAAGCTTCTGCAGCAGATGCACCACCCTGTCGCTAATGTCAAGCCTGCTGCCAAGGGAGAGGACTGGCAAGTGGTGCTGCATTCATTTCATCAAGACCATCTTCTTGAAGAGGTGGGACAGCCATGCTTCAGAGGTGGCACAGTGCGTGTGCCCCTACCACAGAGACCTTAAACAGATTGTTGGGGAGGGGAGAGCACTCCACCAAGCCCACTGCTTATTCACAGACATTCAGGGACATCAACAGATGTCCAAGGACATCCGTACTCTTGGTCCCAGGATCAGCAGTCCCAGGACACAGTCTGTGGAAAAGCGTGGCAATGGTGCTGCACACATCTACATGCCTGCAACCTCCAGAGGACCCCTGTGAAACAACAAGCAGGAACATCCCCTGGGCCCACTCTCTGCCATGGCAGCCAATGGGAACTGTAAACCGGTGTTCCGGATGCTTGGCTGAGTAAGCGTGCGTACTCCTTTCCTGCACATGTATTGAGTGTGAGCCTGTGTTTAGGAGGGTTCTGGTAGAATTGGGGCACCGATCGCAGAGCTGTGGAAAGGTGGTCTAAGTCTCTGGATTGACTGTGAGAGTTGCTACACCTTGAGCGATGATTCCCCAGGGGCCGTGAGCTGTGAGAGAATTTCTGTGGGGCAACAAGCTCTGTCAGAGACCACTTGCCCTGCCCCAGCTCTGCCTGTGTGCCAGGAACAGTCCTGGCAACTGCATAAGCTGTGGATGTGGCATGCCTTGATAACACTGTCCCCTAGGCTCCTGCACAAAACCCCAGCCGCACTTTCTCAAATGCAGTGTATAAAGGACCTACTCAGTGGTGGTAGTGGTGCTGATACACTCTTCCACAAATAACAAGAAAAAATATAAATCAGGATGCTTTATATTTCTTTCTCATACAGCCAGACAGCTGCTTGGAATCGGTTAGTTGCAGTAATCTCTCCTTCCTTCTTTCAGATGCCAAGAAGTTCTTTGGATTGAGAGGAAGCTGGGGATTTTTGGAAAGGGCCATTTTCCCTCCTGGTTTGGGAGATCGGCTGTGGACTGTGTGCCTCCAAGGAGTGACTGGGATGAGATGGGGATTCTGTAATACTTATCAGCTTGGCATGGATTTAACGTTTTATCAGAAGTGATGCCATGGCATTCACTCCGCAGAAGCGCGGGGTTCCAGACAACCATTTGGCCTCAGAAGGAATTTCTGGTACTTCTGAAGGATAGCCCACAGTATTCTGCACAACTCCTACAGCATCTGTGTTCCCCTAAAAGGCCATTATTTGGACAACATCCACTCAGAGTGGGGAGAGAAATCAAGCAGCAGTGAGACAGAGGAAGGGTGAGCATGGCAATTCCTAAAGGAATTCACAAGTCAAGGAAGCAAAGATTTGGGGGATAGCTATGTTCAGATGGCTTTGAAGTAAGCCATAGGACATTCGGTTCAAAGGATGAAACTAAACCTAGTCCAAAGTAAAACTCACAAACCACATATAGTGGAAATGGCAGGAGCCTCAGCAGTTAATTCAGCATGGCTTTGCTTCACTCATCTGCCCAAACTGCACCAAATGATATGTTACTGTAGGCAAAGCTGATGTTGACATGCTGCAGTATAACTATCTTCAGTCAGGCAAGATCAAGTTCCAGCTGCTTCTTCAGACTTTTACAGTGTCATTTGGAAGTCTTTTGTGTGGAATGTGAAAAACCCAAGACACCACTCTTCGTAAATTCCTGATTAGTCTCAATCTTTAAAGAATACTAATATTGATATTTTTGAAGAGCTACCCCAGTGACATCGCAGTTAAATCTTTCTAGGACATGCACTGAAGAATGCCATTTGAGATTTAAATAAGGTAAGGAAAACCAGCATTAAAGAAGTCTAATACATAGTTTTATCAAGATAATGTTGCTTTACCAGACAAAGAGGATAAAAAGTTGGGTTGTCAGACTCAGTGGGATTTTCTGTCTGTATTCTAGTTTTGATTCTAAAGCAACTCTGAGAAAAAATATCTTTAAATGAAAGTCACTGTTTCTAGCTAAGAAGGAGTTGGTCATTTTTCAAGGCAGAAGGCAGAGAAAAGATGGAGCAAAGCATGAAGAATGAGAAACACTACTAGAAACAAAACAATCTGGGTGATTCCTCAGTCATATACAGGAGATATAAGCAGAGCAAGACAGATACACACATAAATTCAAACTGACAATGGCTAATACAGCTATTTTGGAAGATGCTTTTAGGGTGGGTAATTACGAAAAAAACCTTCCTACAGAAGAAATTACATGCTAGCCCATTGTTGATAGCCTGAAGCCCTTCTTTCTCATCCATATTTTTGTAACATTCAGTGCTGTCACAGGCTTGGGGAGGGGTGGTTTAATTAATCATATCACATTACTACACTCAGAAATTATTTACTACAGCACTGAATTCAACATGTTAACTGTACGCTGTTATTGAAAATAATCACAGAATCCTACTGCTTTTGTGTACATGATCTGTCAAGCATCAACAACTGCAAATAATATGACTCTCAAATTCTTGACATTTCTTTTTAGCAAATAAGGCATTCTAGAGAATACACCAAATGATGTAAACAGAAGGGGTTTTCACCTACGTAAGAACCTTTGCCTTAACTTGAAAATGGTAGTATTTTCCAACACAATCAGAAAATTTGTTTTTAAATGAACAGAAGCCATTGCTCCTTATTTCTTCTGGGCATCTTTATATTTCCCTAATACTACACAGATTCAGTAATATTTCTAACAGAATTTGTGTCTCTCCTACCTTTTCCTGCCATCTCACTACTGGAATTAGAAAATCTCCCAAGGCATACACAAAACTTTCACCTACATCCCTATTTCACTGGCTTCAGTGCAACACTGTAATCCTCATTTAAAGGCCTGTAATAGGCATCAGTGAAGAAAAAAGTCTAATCAGTACATTCTGGAAGACTGTTGTGCCTTAAATTTGCCAAATTCCTCCTCTCTGCATTTGGAAGATTTCATCTGTAACAACATATAATTAACACACTTAAAATGCAACTGCACTACTTACAGCTTCATTTTAACGGTAATTCTCAAGACTTTTCACATGTGAAGACAGTATAGTAGTACAGAATACCAACACAAACTGATCTTGCTATTATTTACATCAATAAAGAATTGCTGAAGTTGCCCTGCAATCCTTCTATTCCAGTTCTGCCAAAAAAAAAAAGTTTCCCACAGGTTGGGTACTAAACGTCCACAAGCTTCCAAAATTTCTCTCAATTACTTATAGTTTAGTGGTGCTTAACTTCAAAATCGCAGCATCACTGTAGCTCTTAGATCTGAACAGCAGTGCAACAGGTAAAAAGGATGGGGATAATTTGAAAACAACAGGCTTCCCAAGTACATAGCTCAAGTTATCCCACCCTCCCTAAGGAGCTTTATTATCTCCAACCAAGCACCTATGTAATTTTTTTCATCCTTAACATGAGTTTGATCTTGGAACAAATGATCCAATCTGCTACAAAACTCTGCATCTCCCCATCCTGTGACCCACAGTTATCCTACGTAACTTCCAGTGAATCCATCTACAAACTCCACTTTTGTTACCAAAAGCCAGAAAGAATTCCACCACTTCAAGTGCTGATCTCTTGTAGAAACATTTTGAACAGGCAGCCTCTCTGAAAAAGACATCCTCATTACACTACTGGCCAGACAGACTACTAAACATTCATTGGACATGGACAGTCCAAACGACAGTCTGCACACAGGTACACACTGTCAGGCTATTTTAAATTGTGAGAAGAACTCAGGAAAGAAGGCAAAAGGCTTCTTTCCCCACCAGGAGGTTCATCAACTTTGGTCATATGTCTGAACTGCACTCATACTAATCTACAATGAAACATGTAGACCACTCAAAGTCCATTTCAAAATGACACAATATAGTACTTTTAGCTTACACTTAGCCGAATGAGAACACAGTGACAAGCGGTGACTGAGGACTGTGAGCCAAACGTCATCACCCACGCTCCACAGTGGTTTGGTAGGCCTTTTCTCAAAGTCTCTCCTAGACCCTACAAGATCTATGACACAAAATACACAAGCCCATGTCTTTCCCATTTTCAGCAAATCTCTTTGTGAATCCTTTTGTTATCAGGTGTCCAATAGTTACAGGCAAACCAAGTTAAATTTATTCCACAGAATAGACTAGACAGCTTCAACAGACAAGATAATAATCTCAAATCCTGCCTTTCACTTGTATTGCCTTTTCATTAAGGAGAAGAACAAACTGTAGAGAATTCAAAAACAGTATTTAGATAGGACTCAGCCACCAGCAAGATTATAATGAACTTATGAATGAGTTCTGCTACATTTCCCCAGAGAACTTAAACCAGTTCTTCCATTTACTGCTGCTGTAAGAAGAAATGTGGAGGCAAGGATGTATGTCAACTAGCAAAACTTTCTCATGCTGCACAAATCTGCTATGTCCTAAAACATTTAACACACTTACAGAGAATGCAGATACACAGACTTAGGAGACTTAATACCAACATCAAGCTCAAAAAGCAAAACAAAGGCTACTTTTCAAGTGCTCTCCAGAGGAAATTTCTACAGAGAGCGCCCACTTAAGATAATTTACACTAAAATGTTGTATTACTTCATTAAAATAAAACAAGTATGTATTTTTATATGTATATGTATGTATAAATTGATTTCATATCTACATACATATTTTGTGTATATATGTGTATATATTATATTTATATATGGCACATGACACAAAATTGTATATCTAAAACTATAATTTTATATCTATAACATATTATACATAAATATATAAACATATAAATATATATAAAAGAATAATAAAATTAGATAAGGAGGTGGGCCCTTTTAAAGTGTCCTGTTTTCTTAAAACACTGAAGCTAGTTGTTCTAGCTCCAGCATACTGTATAGTAGCTTCTAAGTTCTTTTTTGGACTTGGTAAATCAACAGAAAACTGGTGAGGAGTAAATGTTTTCTATATTTTCCTTAAAAGGTAGAGTGCAGTACAGGTTTATCATTTTTGTGGCTGTATGACTTCTGTTTTCCTGCAACAGTGGAATAAAACCCTCACAAACCGAATTACTGTATTGTGAACCTCATTTCACATTTTAAACCATGGGTTCACATTACTCCAGATGCTAGGTGCGTATCTGAAGTAGAGCGAGCGTGTTCCGTTCACTGTAATGCATCTCGCACATTGAAATACATTAAGGAAGAATATGAGTCTGACCCCAACATTTCTTTGCACTCAGTGTCAAGTGCAACTGCTCCATATAACTGGAAGGAAAAAGCCAGCTAAACAGAGGAGCAGCACGAGGGCAAACCACCAGCTGGCAGCTGTGAGAGCAGAGAACCTTGAACCAGGCAGACTGCAAACACCCGCAGTGGCAACAACCCGCAGTCAGGCACTGAGTAAATCTGAATGGGCTGATGTAGAACTGGGTATTCATGACCCCAGCTGGGGGTAAGCTACCTCAGCCGACAGGGAAGTAAAAATCCACAGACTTTCCAGACTGTAAACGAGTATGGGGCCACCAGCACACCCACTGCAGCCTGTAGGCTGTGGTGCAGCTCTCTTTAGAGCTCCTCGATGTCAAATTTCGTTTGGTTTTACACTCAATTATGTGCAGCAATAGCCAAGGCACACATCTTCATTTCTACTGGAACTGTATTTTTGTTCATCGTAGCAACTGTCAAGTGACTTCACTAATACTTTGCTTTACCTTTTAAATATGAAACAGGAACTGTTAGGGGGAAAAAAAAAGAAATCCAATAGAGAAAAGTTCAAAATTTAACCAAACAGGGAAAAAATTATTAAACTGAAGAAGAAAAAGAAGAATTAGAGGAAGATTAAAACCTCTTAGATGCAGTATAACTGGGTACAGGTATTGAAGCTTATAAATCAATACTGAACACAGCAAAAGGAATAAACTAGCAAGGCAGATCATTTCTGTCTCTCTAGCATCTACCTGCTGTGCAATATTTACTGCCCATTTTCAGTAACAAGGTTATTCTCAAACATACCTGTTCAAGAAGTTCCTTATATGTTATTTTCTCTTTGGTGTTTGTTACAGGACTGTCATAAATAATAGCAATTTGGTCTCCTCGTCCATTCTCAACATGACGATCTACAGCATTGTAACAGATATTCAGCTCTCCACCTACAAACCTAAAAAAGAAGTTGGAAGTATGTAACAGCCAGCCTTCTAAACTAATAAGACTATTTTTTTGCATTTTTTTTAAGGAATGAGAGCATTCAATTAAAACATATCTCATGAAACATTATACTTAGTTCAGGAAGCCATTTTTTCATCTATAACATCACAATTTACTCAAAAAGCTAAATAGGCCTATTAGTGAAAATAGTAGAAGTACTGTACCCTCATTGACTTAACTAAGAATCTGCTAAACCTGGTCTTGATTTAACTTACTTTGCATCAATCATTCTGATTTTTATAGCTAAGGTTTCACAGAAGGATACATTCACATAAAATAATCTGACATTATGAAAATGTGTGATTACACTACCTTGTATTGGCATGCACACATATCTTTTTTAAGAACAGGTCCAGGACTCAATGTATTCTTATTCATCTATTGGCAATAACAGTTAAGCATACAAGCATCTGTATCTAAAGGAAACTGACCCCAACAGTTATAAAATCTTATAAAGTTGTCTGACATTCATAATGCATTTGACATTACCATGTTTTACATCAGTGACTCAAAATCCCCTGTAAAGCGATGTCAGTCATAGCCTCTTCAACAGCCAGACATTTACAGAAAACTCTCATCTTCTAATTAAAGATACACACTTTACAAATTCAGGTTTCATTTTTATTGTCATTTTACACAGAAAAAGAAAATTCAAGTGCAGCATAATCCTCAAGTAAGAAAATACAGAAGGCACCAGATACAAAGATGACTCTACTAACTGAAAGATGACACAGAATCTAAAAATTAAAGTACACTCTAAATCATGCTCTTTGTGTTTGTTTTTCTACCTGCATGTACCTCTCTACAGCAAAAAGAAGAGCAACACACAGGAAAACACACACTTGAGCACTTCCAAAAAGTTCTATGGGGACACTCGCTGTGATAATGCAATATTGTTATAATGTAACTAGAAATGAAAACAGATGGCCTAAAGTAACCCACTACTAGTTAACAGAGTATTTCCTTCTTCACCTCTCCTGTCTAGTAAAGGACTACTCTAAATTAGGGTATTTGATATATTATTCATATATCCATATGCACAGATGCCATAGGATAGTCTTTATTGTCAAAGAATGGCAATTATTAAACCAAAAGCAGTTAGGATGTTTAGGATGCAGCAATCTTTTATTGTGACTCCTTTACAACGCCATTAATAAGGAGAAAGTGGGGGACCAGGAAAGTAACAAAAACATTCTGTACTACAAACTCCTTCCCATAAAAGAAGAACTGTATGAACAATAAAGGATTGGGAGTTGTCTCATGTAATATAGAGGAACTCTGTATTACTGTCATAAAAGTTGTGTAGGATTCAGGTCATCCATTGATTTTTATATCAAATCACTGTAGGATGATATGAACAAGGGAACAAGAGAGCGCAGTATCTGGGCTACTATGTATAACCGCTTAAGAACAGTCAAAATATGAGCAAGTACCAGAGTTTGGATTCTTCTAAAGATACATGGCAACATCAACACTGCCACATAAATTTTTAGCAATCACTTGTGAACAAGTATATGAAAAAGATGTGACTGCAAGTTGAAACAAAAAACAAGACTATCTGGACAGTGTGATGAGAGCTTTGCTACCCCGTTCAGAAGGAGGGAGGCTCTTACAGGATCAGAGAAGCAGAGATGCACCTACCGTGACCACAACTGCCCGACTTTCGCTTCTCTACTGTCGCCCAAGGACATGCTCAAATACCTCATTCCGGCTGACAAATAAAAGCTGCCTGGCTTTGAAAAGTTGCCCTGTGCTGCTGCAAACTTCTGTTGATTCAGTGATTCCCAAGGAGATGAATACCCATAAGGAATTTTGACTTGCTTGAATAAGCTTTAGTTGGAAAGAAACAGCAGCATGAAACAAGGACCCAGTCTTGGAATAAGGATCTCGGTGAGATGCTCCTATTTAAAACAGAATTCTAGAATCAAGAAGAAAATATTCCAACAGACTGCAGAAAGATCAGAGGTGGATCTGCAGGATGTTTGTAAGAGCTGCCAGTAAATCCTGCCATAATAAGCAAGACTGTAAAATGTTAATCTGTTGCTAACTAGATAATTATCTCAATGCGGCGTACCAAATGAATCCAAGTCTGAAGAACCTTTTTTTAGGCTGTGTTCCTAATGCTGAGAAATTAATAACATTCAACAAACAGAGCAGCAGACATTAATAATCCACGTTATGCACAAGTCAGATTTAATAAGGCATCTTTTTAATAATTTGAGTGTGGTTACCCACATTAGCACCCCCTTGACCCTCTTCAAAGCTGCCTACAGCAGTCACCTAGGAACTACTGCCTCTGGGACTGGGGCTCAGCACCTCCCGTCTCACCTCAGCCCTGAGGTCTCCCAGAGTTTCTGTTGTTTCACAAACAGGAATCTCAAGCACATGCACTCACCTCGTTAATCATGCTTTAAAATGGCTACTCTAAATAACTTTTAGGAGTAGGAGCAGAAGAGGCATGGAAGTGCTGATCTGTTCATGTTTTACTATTGGCAAGTGTCCTGGTTTCAGCTGGGATAGAGTTAATTTTCTTCCTAGTAGCTGGCATAGTGCTGTGGTTTGGATTTAGTAGGAGAAGAATGTTGATTACATGCTGATGTTTTACTTGTTGCTAAGTAGTGTTTATACTAGTCAAGGACTTTTTCAACTCACAATGATTTCAAATACTCCATAAATCTTCCAAAGACAGAATGAAGGAAAACTCAACCTACATTTCTTTGTCCACAGTCATTTACTTCTAGTTTCAATATACGGCAAAGGAGCCAAGACCCTTGAAGATACCTTACTAAACCTGAAGAAGCAAGTGCTTTACACACCCTTTTTATTTTATAATACATTTCTTTGTCAGCCTTTTGTTTCCCTGCACTCATACTCATTTCCATCTCCAAATAATGACTCAGTTGCTTCTCATCTCTGCAAAGCTGATCTCTTCCCTCCTTTTCTCAGTCATAAACAAGGGAATGGAAATTACCCCAACATACAAGAAACACTAATTACCCAGATACCGGATTGCCCTCCTCCTCCATCTTCTGTTTTAGCCTCAGTCAGAAGAGTCAATGACTAAGACATAACTGCAAAAGTAACATCTACAGTGTCCTGGTTTCAGCTGGGATAGAGTTAATTTTCTTCCTAGTAGCAGGCATAGTGCTGCGTTTTGGATTTAGTAGGAGAAGAATGTTGATAACACACTGATGTTTTAGTTGTTGCTAAGTAATGCATACTCTAGTCAAGGACTTTTTCAGCTTCCCATGCTCTGCCAAGTGCACAAGAAGCTGGGAGGGGGCACAGCCAGGACAGCTGACCCAAACTGGCCAAAGGGCTATTCCATACCATACGACATCATGCCCAGTATAGAAACTGGGGGGAGCTGGCCAGGGCGTAGCGAACCGCTGCTTGGGAACTGGCTGGGCATCAGTCAGCGGGTGGTGAGCAACTACATTGTGCATCACTTGTTTTGTATATTTTTTTATCATTATTATTATTATTATTTTCTCTTCCTCTGCTGTCCTACTAAACTGTCTTTATCTCAACGCACAAATTTTACTTTTTTATTCCTGATTCTCTCCCCCATCCCACTGTGGGGGGGAGGTTGAGCAAGTGGCTGTGTGGTGCTTAGTTGCCGACTGGGGTTAAACCATGACAGCGAGTCAGTCAGTCAGGTCTTCCATAGCAGAACTCCTGTTACGCACAGCTTAACATCTACCATCTACGGCCTGGAATTTTTTTTTTACTGCACTCAGTATTTTTTTGGATGTGACAACAGCCTGCTTGCTAATAATGAAATAAGTATAGTAGTGAAGAAGGCAACACATAATTATGTCTTAATTCAGTCAAATATTCAAAAGTTACACTTTAATTTCCAACACTATCTGCTAACTTAAGAATCAAAGTAGCTGTGTTCAGAGACACTTTTTAGTCTTCATTCAACAGCTCAGAAGGCAAGATAATGAAGAATAAAAAGAGAAAGAAGGAAAAGGTTCTGAATAAAGCTGCCATATATGCACAAGAAAAAACTACATTAAAATTATTTTGCACCATAACTGTGAAAAAAGCATATTGCTAAAATCCTTTTATGCCATGCATGGTACGTATACTTCTACAAGCTGGGTTCCCAGGAATCAACTGGATTTTCTTTTTTAATTTTTCTAGATGAAGTGAGAACAGAAGCTGAATAAAGTGTTAGACAAAACCACGACTATATTAGATATTTTGAGATATTATGTTAATTGAACCAGCCACATATTTTAAAAGTGTAAGCAACATTTGAATAGCAATCTATGCAACATCCCTAAAGTTGGAAGGTGATTTTATATTGAGCTTATGTCTTCAAATCAGGGAAAAAACATAACTTGCAAAATTGCCCTCTGCCTGCATACATTACGAAAAAATGTTTCTATCATTCCTAAAGAAATACTTGCTTAACCTTTCTAACTGGGATTCCACTAGATCCCAAAATAATCTGTTCAAGTGTTTCACTACCTTTAGCATTAAAAAGATTTTTCTCTCTAATGTCTAAAATCTACATCTACCTTGTTGCAATTTAAGACTTCTAGTTTTAACGTCTTCAAAGCCAACTTGGAGAACAGTTTTTCCTTCAATTTTGTAGCTAAATTCTTTGTAGCCGAATTTTATGTGTTTTAAGACTCAGATCTCCTTTTTGGCTTCTACACCAAACAATTCCAGTTCCTTCATCCTTTTCTTGACCAATCATGCTTTTTTGCTCTTCTCATTATTTTTGATGTGGGCAAAACCAGATGATGTTTTGCGCTATACCAGCCACTGATGCAGGGGAAAACAGTCAATGGTACCTGGGATTACTGCTTCGACAAAACAGACAGGGGATGGTGACACTGATCACATACCTTTTGGAAATGATTTTGCAACCCACTGACATAACACCACAGTTGCCAATGGAACAGACTAAAGAAAACACACTAGGGCATGCTGCACATTTCTTTCATGGTCTTACAGTATTTAGAGAAGACAAACTGACTTTTGCCTTATAGCTACATTTTAAATACATTAGCCACCTCCTTCAGCTGAAGTACATGAGACCAGAAAATACATGAAAAGTATCTGTTTCCATAAATCTCACATTTGGCAATCGAAACCAAAGACATTGAAAATAAATATTTATTTATTAATTGACCTAATAATATGTCTCTGAAACAGGAGATAAATTCTAACTCAAGAAGCACATACATGAACTTCTTCACACTATTTTTAACATCTCCATAAACTGCTTCCTAGGTAAACCACTGAATCAGAACTACATCTTCATCCTGTTAGACCAGGAAGCTGTGTTTTTCTTAGAAGCCCAGCCTCTTCCTCAGTTCTGTTCCGTCCTCTTTGTTTTCTCTTCAGCATGTCCTCTGAAAGAGCCTCTTGTATCCTCTCTCTCTCATATATTCAGCCTTTTCCTCAAAGAACTTATATCTGTCATCCTGCTGTGCACACTGAATGCTAGTAACCATCTGGGACTTCAGAGGTGTTATACAGCCTGTTATCACTTAAGGTGAACTTAAATCAAAAAAGAAATAAAATTGTATGTTGCACATTAAGACGTCAAAGAGGATTACACAAAATTGAATTGCTTAATGTTTTATTATCCGCAGCAGAGCAACAGATATCTGACATCCAAACAAAAACTATAGCCTGATGTTGAGTCTTCAGAGACTTGCATCTTTGCATAGGCACAAAGAGTCACCGACTGGTTGACGTTGGAAGGGACCTCTGGAGGGCACCTGGTCCAAGCCCCCTGCTCAGACAGATCCACCTGGAGCCAGTAGACCACAACCATGTCCAAATGGCTTTTCAATATCTCCAAGAATGAAGAGTCCACAACAAACTCTGTGCCAGTGCTCAGTCACCCTCTAAAAAAGTGTTTCCTGATGTTCAGAAGGAACCTCCCGTGTTTCAGTTTGTGTCCATTGCTTCTTGTCCTGTCACTGGGCACCACTGAAAAGAGCCTGGCTCTTTGCATCCTCCCTTCAGCTATTTGCCCACATTAATGGGATAATTTCAGTCTGTGGCAATCTGCATCCACAGACAGAGAAAGATGCAACTGAGACGTGAGGCCAGAAAAGACCCCTGGAAGGTAGGTCTGACTTAGGCTCATGAAACTTTATCCCTGCCGTAAGACTAAACAACTTCAATCTGAGAAGTCACAATGCTTTACAAAGACCTAACCATGTTACTTTCAGCAAGCAAGCTTACCATGCTCAACAAATCAAATCAGATTTGTCTGACAGAATGTGATAGCAAAACCATGCTCACTAGCATGTGTCATTCTCATTCCTCATTTCTTAAAAAGTAACCATTGTATTGACTTCTTCATTATTCTGTTCAGGAATGCCAACACCAGTGATCTCTACTGGTCTTTAATTACACAGGCAATCCTACTTGCCTTTCTGAATGGTGCCATGACCTAGAAATCAAGGTCAGTGGACCACAGGTCTCCCTATCCATTCATTTTAGGACTTCTGACTGTTATACAGCCCTAATGACTTAAAGAGATTTATCCTGGCTGGGTGCTGTTTAACATTCAGCTTAAGACATATAAACAATTTTCACTACTAGAGGTGCCAAGCAATTCTGTCAGATACCAATAAGAAAGCAAGCTCCACTCTACTGGTTCTGAATCTCTTCACCTGGGCAGATTTGAAAGTGATTAATATTTTTAATTATATTTTGAGAATGATTAGTATTCTTAAATTAAAATCAAACCAGAAAAATATAAAAATGTCAAAGAACATCAATGTACCAAAGATGACCCTCATCCTGCCTTGCCTTTTTTATCCTATATCAGCTTCTCCTTGAGAAAAGATCAAAGAGCATGATATAAACTTGCTGAAAAAGAGGCGATGGCGGTCAACATAAACTTTTAACAGGTAAATCACCATGGAGAAAGTACTGAAAATCCTACCTGTAATTTATAAGAAGGATATCACATTGTGTCTCAGGGCGGTTTGCCATTCACCACGCGGAGAGAGAGAGATATATTACAATGCCAATGTTTTTGCCAAACATTACCTTAACCGCATCCTTTAAATTCTGACCTACTTAGATAGTTTCTAAGATTAAGCAACTCTGAAAGCCGCCATTTCTGGGTTTTCATACACGCAGCTCCGCTGGCACCTGATGCCCGGCCTCCCATGCTCACAGCGGCCTGTTCCCAAGCCAGGCCCAGAAGGGGTCGGATGGGGGAGCATCAGGGGCACGCACCCGCGTCACCCAGACGTCGCACTCACACCCACACACGTTACACCTGTCACAGCGCACGCTAACTCCCCTCTCACACCAACACGCTCATCCACGCTGCCGTTAATGGTTAAGTTTAACCAAGTGTAATCATTAAGCTCCTCCATGCCCCGCAACCACCTCCTTCGTCAGCGCCGGTGCGCTGGCCACCCCAAATACCTGCTGGGGTAGTTTTGCGCTAACCACTCGCGTGGTTAACCCTGCACACCCCCAGCCCCTCGGCAGGCAGCCCTCCCCGCTAGAGCTGAGCTCCGACCTCCCGCGCCCCGCGGGGCACGGCCCGGCCCCGGCCCCGGCCCCGGCCCCGGCCCGGGCCCCTCCAGCGCACCGGGGTCGCGCAGGCAGACTCACCAGGCGGCGCTCCCCGACGGGCCCCTCTCCAGGGCCCGGGCCCAGGGCTTGGACCACTGGATCTGCTCGGCGGCTGCTCCCCACAGCGTCCCGGGCTCCGCCACGGAGGACCTGAAAACTTCCTCGTACTCGCCCAGCGCCCGGGAGGAGGCGGCGCGGGCGGCGGGCGGCGGGCGGCGGGCAGCGGCGGCCCAGCCCCGGAGCGGGCTCCCCACGCAGGGTCGCCCCGGCCGCCGCCAGCCGCCGCCCCGGCCCGCCGCCGCCCCAACAAGTTTTGGCAGCGCCGCCAGCCTGCCCAGGAATCCCATTTTCCGCGGCCTTCAAGGGAGAGGAGCCGCACGGGCTTCGTCAAGGCTCCAACAAGCCCTGGAACGGCCCAAGACGGAGCGGCGGCGGCGGCGGCGGCGGTGGCGGCTGCCCGGGGCCAGCGGGGCACGGCGGGCCTGCCCCCGCGGCGGCCCGAACCGACCCCGCCCCGCGCTCCGGGAGTCGGGGGGGCACGGAAGCGACTCGGAGGGGGGCGGCGAGCGCCGCCGCAGCCGTGGCCGCAGCGGGGCCGTGGCCGCAGCCGGAGCCGGGCCGGGCCGGGCCGTGGCCGCAGCCGGAGCCGGGCCGGGCCGGGCCGGGCAGGGGCCGCTGCTGCGCCCCGCGGAGCCGCGGCAGGGCCGGGGCGGGCGCCGGGGCCTGTCAGCCCCTGGCTGCGGCCGGCGGCGGAGGCAGGCTGAGGAAGGGGGAACCGAGAATCCTGAGATTATTTTTGGCTTGGTGATTTGCGTGACATGTAGCCATGATACTCCGCAAGTGTTCTGAACGGCATTCTGCCTTTGAGAAAACTTCCCTGTGGTAAAACGAGGCATACTGTTCAAACTAGGAAAAAGTTTATTCTCTTTGCCAGAAGTCCTCCATCATCTGTAGTGGATCTTTTGTTTTGCACATCTTGTCATATATTTAGAAACCCTTCCCGAGTTTTGGGGGGAATGCCTCAGATTATTATAACGCACAAGTCAGCTAAGACATACACCATCTGAAAAGACCTTTTTTTTTTTTGTCCCTTACAAAATTATTTTACTGCTATAATAGGTCTATCCATTACAAGTCTCTCAGGAAATTCTTCCTGCAATCAGATTATAAAAATGTCGTGGCTGAGAGGAACTCTATAATAGGTCTCATATGCATGGTTAACTCGGGCATATGTTACCTGACTGTTGTTGAATTAGTGCAACAGGAATATATCACATTACAGGTAAAGGAATAAGGGGATGAGAAGAACTAGACTGTCTACCCACTACACTAGGTTTAATACATGAAATCAATTTCTTACGCTTGCTCAAAAAAACAAGAAGGGTGGAGGATTTGGCCTATAGAGTTCAAGTTCATCAGAACTTCTAGGTCACCTTCACAATCACTAATGGTCTTTCAGCATAAAGACTGGTTGCTGCTTCTGTTTCTGAGGCAAATATAAGTAGCTCACAGCGAGTTTCCCACGGCTTGCAGAGGCTGTTAGCATTGCCCAGTGCTGTATGAACTACCTGTCCTGCGCTGCACTGCAGTTCACCTCTCTTCCCTCCCCATCAGTGCCACAATAACATACAGCCCCAAGCAGCATAATGTGATTTCCAAAATGTCCCAGTCTCTGTTCCAAGGATCAGAGACTGATTTCTAAAAAGAAGTTAATACCCCCAAAACCTAAAACACCTGAAGGACTAAGTGGACATCTTATGAAAACTTCCCTACTGCAAGGTAAAGGCTACAGCATGCCAACAAAGCAAGAAAATAAAAAATACATTTCTCAAAAAAAAAAAAACAAAAACAAAAACAAAACAAAATGTTCTCAAATGTAAAAATTTTATGATTACATTTGAGAACATTGCTTTCTCACACGTTTTCACCACTATGACAAGATAATTGCTGTCAATAGAGTCCACTAGCCAAAATTTAAAAAAAAAAAAAAAATAGAGAAACTTGCAGAGACTGTAAACACTGTGACACCGTGACAGCCCTGAAATCAGATGCCATTGCCAGATGCCTGGTAGTACTGCATGCATTGCACATATGTGCCTGAAGAACACAACTTCCCAGTCAGGTCGCACATAGTTGATCTTAGCATTTTTAAAATTTTCCCAGAATTGTATCCTTTATTTCCTACCTTTATGATGGCTAGGCTAATTTTGACTTAAAAGAACCATTCTGGCTGAAAACTGTTATGGAAACATGATTAATTTTTTTGGAGTGTGCTCAGAAATCAGCACATGCAGGGTTACACTTGAGGGTGTTCACAAGGCCACTGTGTGGCTGAATCCAGTGTGATGACTGTCTACCTGAGGCATGCCACCGGTGGACTTAAGGAGAGGTATCAATTGCCTCAACCCAATTTGTGAAGCCCACTCCCCCAAATCAAATTGTTTGAGGTACATTATGTCACTCCTGAGGAGTAACCTTTCATATTAATTGCCTTACAAGCTACATTCTTCAGATCACCAGCGCTTTGATGCCCATCTAGTTAGGAAGGGACCTACAGCAGTTGGATGCAGCCAGCCTCTGGGTGGTGATAGCAATCTATTTCTGAGCTGGAGCAACAGCTCCCTTTTCTCTACTGGGGAGAAAACTGTCGAGGCCAGGCTAGCTAAGATATTTAAATATGTATGTGTGTTCCATAACTTGTTAGTTGTAGGCACTAACACTGAAAGAAGTATCCTGAGATTTAAACACCTAATGAGTTGTGTCTGGTGTCACGATCCAAACTGGGCTGCCCAGGGAGGATCATGGTGGTTCTGTGATTCCCTTGGGCTAAATTAAGGTGAAATGACACCAAACGATCGATTAAGCACTTTATTGATGATAGAAACAACCTTAACTTGCCAAGCATAACAGTAGGCAACCTGAACTAGGAAAGCATAGCAGTAGGCAATGTAGGTTCTGATTGAAATACTTATAAGAAGGAAGGAAAAGGGGGGGGGGCGGGGAGGAGGGAGTTATCACCACCCTTGGATCCCGTGATGACGATGATAGATGAGGTGATCCTCCCTCCGGTGGCTGGCATGCGCCTGGCTTTCTCAGAGTTGTGTCTTTTATAAGTCAGTCTCCACCTCTCACTTGCGTCAAGTGCATCCCCTCAACGACTTATCCAGAAAGTTCTCAATCTTCTGTGCAGGTGTCGTTTTTGGGGGGTGGTGGTGAAGGGTCTTTTGGGTGGTCATGAGCCCCTTCCTCAAATGAACTCTGTATGACCTCTGGCCATATATGATGAGTTGTGAGGCACATTAGAAATATGGAACTGCGGATCCTCCAGCATGCCTTCCCATGCTCTGTGCCAACCCACTTCCCACTTGTGGTTTGGTGTCACCATGCAGATCTTAACTTGTTTCACCACAACTTTTGAGGCATCAACCAACTGCCACAATGTTTGAGACACCAACCAACCGCCACAATGTTTGAGACATCAACCAACCACCACAATGGAGACATCAACATACATTAATTCTTTCAGTCTCTCAGTCTGGTGATGCCTAATATTTCTTGTGGTGGTGAAGAGCAATGTTAACCATTTTTCCACTCTGTCTATAGTGTGTTTAACATGAAGGTATAAGCATTTGGCAAAGGAATTTGCATTGCAACAGCAAACGCTTGGGTATTCATTTTGAATATGCATCCTGCTAGAAATGATACACCAGGGGTTTAGGGGATACAAAGGAAGTTAATTGGAACATGAAGTGCATTAAAATCCTATTTTAGCTAACATCCTAATATCTGTTTCCTGAAGGAATGTTTCTAATGAGTATCTGTGGAACATACTTCATTAATTAAACTACCCACAGCCCATACTGATAGCTAAAAGGGTAAAGAAGAGATTGCTAGTTCTCCCAACTGCATGCTGGTAATTTAAAGTTCACTTACAAATGCCAGTATAGCAGATTTCTGAACTGATTAATTTTCCCTCTAAGGATTTTTTTTTCTTTTTTGAAAAACTTGATGCTCCTGAAATTCACACTCAACAAAGAATTTTGAAGTAATGTCAAGTGACGTGTGTAGCAATTACCTTTGTAGCTGTAGACTTCATTGAAAAACATATGTATGTTTCTAGGCATATATCTAGCAAAGAACAAACTGTGAAACATGGCCTGGGTACTTCTGCAATTGCAAAATAATTTATCTGAAGCCTTTCTTTTGTTTAAAACCACATTTTTTCCGCAACTGTATCCTTTAGTGCAAGGCATGCATGTTTGAAGATATATGTATGTTGAAAAAAGAGTAGCAGAAAAGTAGTATAAATATGGTCTCCTGTATACGAAATGCTCTGACTATCCTAATGTACAACACTTGCAAACCTTGATAATTCAAATTTCACTTAGAGTCCTTTCATAAGCACAAAGTAAAACTGTAGTTAAACAATTAGTACATAAGTTAAATCATAGAATCATAGAATCATAGAATCATCTAGGTTGGAAAAGACCTTTAAGATCATCCAGTCCAACCATTAACCTACACTACCAAGCCCACTCTAGACTAATCAAGGGTAGACCAGACTAAACCATATCCCGAAGTGCCACATCTACCCGTTTTTTAAACGCCTCCAGGGATGGTGACTCCACCACCTCTCTGGGCAGCCTGTTCCAATGCCTGACCACCCTTTCCGTAAAGAAATTCTTCCTAATTTCCAGTCTAAACCTCCCCTGGCGCAGCTTAAGCCCATTTCCTCTTGTCCTATCGCTAGCTACTTGGGAGAAGAGACCAACACCCACCTCACTACAACCTCCTTTCAGGTAGTTGTAGAGAGCGATAAGGTCTCCCCTCAGCCTCCTCTTTTCCAGGCTAAACAACCCCAGTTCCCTCAGCCGCTCCTCATAAGACTTGTTCTCCAGACCCTTCACCAGCTTCGTTGCCCGCCTCTGAACACGCTCCAGCACCTCAATGTCTTTCTTGTAGTGAGGGGCCCAAAACTGGACACAGTATTCCAGGTGCGGCCTCACCAGCGCCGAGTACAGGGGGACAATCACCTCCCTGCTCCTGCTGGCCACAGCATTCCTGATACAAGCCAGGATGCTGTTGGCCTTCTTGGCCACCTGGGCACACTGCTGGCTCATGTTCAGCCGGCTATCTACTAACACCCCCAGGTCCTTTTCGGCCAGGCAGCTTTCCAGCCACTCCTCCCCAAGCCTGTAGCGTTGCATGGGGTTGTTGTGACCGAAGTGCAGGACCCGACACTTGGCCTTGTTGAACCTCATACAGTTGGCCACGGCCCATCGATCCAGCCTGTCCAGGTCCCTCTGCAGGGCCATCCTACCCTCGAGCAGATCGACACTCCCACCCAATTTGGTGTCGTCTGCAAACTTACTGAGGGTGCACTCGATCCCCTCATCCAGATCATTGATAAAGATATTAAACAAGACTGGCCCTAAAACAGAGCCCTGGGGAACACCGCTCGTGACCGGCCGCCAACTGGACTTAACACCATTTATCACTACTCTCTGGGCTCGGCCACCCAACCAGTTCTTTACCCAGCGAAGAGTATGCCTGTCTAAGCCGTGAGCTGCCAGCTTCCCGAGGAGGATATTATGCGAGACGGTGTCAAAAGCTTTGCTAAAGTCGAGGTAGATGACATCCACAGCCTTTCCATCATCTACCAGGCGGGTCACCAGGTCATAGAAGGAGATCAGGTTGGTCAAGCAGGACCTGCCTTTTGTGAACCCATGCTGGCTGGGCCTGATCCCCTGGTTGACCTGTACTTGCCTGTGGAGTTCGCTCAAGATGAACCTCTCCATAATCTTCCCCGGCACCGAGGTCAGGCTGACAGGCCTGTAGTTCCCCGGGTCCTCCTTCCGGCCCTTCTTGTAGATGGGCGTCACATTGGCAAGCCTCCAGTCATCAGGGACCTCCCCTGTTAACCAGGACTGTTGATAGATGATGGAAAGTGGCTTGGCAAGCTCCTCTGCCAGCTCCCTCAGTACTCTTGGGTGGATCCCATCCGGCCCCATAGACTTGTGAGCGTCCAGGCGGCATAGCAGGTCATTAACTGCTTCCTCCTGGACTATGAGGGCTCCACTTTGCTATCACTTTGCTATCACTTTGCTATCGTCCAAAATCACTTTGCTATCGTCCTAAGAACTGCCAGTCTTGTATAAATCCTATATACAACTGATGTCTAAAAAATAGAGGCAGTCACAGTTTTCTATAATATGCAGTAGTCTGCAGAGTTAAGTTCAAATCAAAATAAACTTTTCCATTTTCCTGAAAGGTGATGGAAGTAGTAGTGGTAACTGGCACCTTCTAAGGTACATAAGTAGATACAATTATTCTTCCAGTTTTCTATCTAGTCTTAGAATATTAAAATATCACAGCTTTACTTGAAATCCACTAAAAATCTTGTACAGAATTCAAAATAATTAAATTATTA
This sequence comes from Pelecanus crispus, assembly GCF_030463565.1. Lineage (NCBI taxonomy): Eukaryota > Metazoa > Chordata > Aves > Pelecaniformes > Pelecanidae > Pelecanus > Pelecanus crispus. The sequence continues at coordinate 46,111,590 of NC_134643.1, read as the reverse complement.
CTTGAAAAATACATATTTGGGTAGAACTTTTCAAGTAGGTATTCTGAGTATTTTTAGTGAATATAAAAGATGCCATGGTTTGTTCGGCAATAGTAAGATCTGGCCAAAGAGGAAACCAAATCAAACCAAACCAAAACAAGCAAACAAAAACAAAACAAACAAAACGGGTTAGCTCAGTTGGTTAGAACATGGTGCTAATAACGCCAAGTTCACAGGTTCAATCCCTGCTCACTGCAGGGGGGTTGGGCTCGATGATCTCTCAAGGTCCCTTCCAACCCAAAGCATTCTATGATTCTATGATTCTATGTGTCCTGGTTTCAGCTGGGATAGAGTTAATTTTCTTCCTAGCAGCAGGCATAGTGCTGTGTTTTGGATTTAGTAGGAGAAGAATGTTGATAACATGCTGATGTTTTTTAGTTGTTGCCGAGTACTGCTTATGCTAGTCAAGGACTTTTTCAGTTTCCCATGCTCTGCCAGGTGCACAAGAAACTGGGAGGGGGCACAGCCAGAATAGTTGACCCAAACTGACCAAAGGGCTATTCCATACCATATGACATCATGCTCAGTATAGAAACTGGGGGGGTTTGGCCGGGGAGCAGCAACCGCTGCTCGGGAACTGTCTGGGTATCGGTCATCGGGTGGTGAGCAATTGCATTGTGCATCACTTGCTTTGTATATTATTATTACTATTATTATTATATTGTTATTATTATTATTTTACTTTATTTTATTTCAATTATTAAACTGTTCTTATCTCAACCCAGGAGTGTTTCTCACTCTTACTCCTCCGATTCTCTCCCCCATCCCATCAGGGTAGGGGGAGTGAGCGAGCGGCTGCGTGGTACTGAGTTGCTGGCTGGGACTAAACCACGACACTATGAAAACAAACCCCACAGAAATACCTATACTCACCACTCTTCTTTCTTTGACTACTGCCTTCCAGCCTAAAGATGCCTTCATATCAGAGGTCCTAGGTACAGTTAGTTTTTGCAGCGCTCAGAATAGTGATGCAGTGCTGAAATCAATGTGTCCATGGTAGGTCACCTGTCTGCCTGCTGAAATGCTGGGAATTCATGACCTTCTGTTTATTTCTGTCTTCTGGAAATGAGTGTGTGTAGTGTGCTGGGAGACAAACAATGAGAACTTATGAAAATGCTAAAATACCTGTCTCTGTGGGCAGAAGCCACTTTTTACAGACTTCTGGAAAGTGCTGAAATGAAAGTCTGTGACTCAGTCCGGGTGAGAATGAGTTAGAGATCCTCTGGGATGAAAATGCAATTGTAGTATCAATTATTACTGATGCTATCATTTGATTCCTCCCCAAGGAGGTCTTACAGTTCAGGACAACCTCTATTTCATCCATATTTTTCCAGATCTAAGTTCTCTTTCAGAAAGCTTTCTCAGGCATATGCTTAGCTTTATTCATTTAAGTAGTCTTACTCACATGAGACCCTGCTAAATCTGAGTCAAATGTTCAGACAGCTTTGATAAAACTCTGCTGGGCAATGAACTTTTATACTTTTCAGTTCTAAAAAGACTTTGAAAATGTGAGAAACAAAATCAGATAGATAATGGGGATTTCTTAATTTAAAAAAAAAAAAAGTAAAAAACCAACACACCACCTAACAAGTCAAGCACATTAAAGCAAAATAGTTTCATGCAAAAGCAAAATTTATGATATATTCTTCAGTATGTGGAAAAGAGTCCACGGTAAATTCCATGGAGGACAAGTAGAATTTTAGCTTCTGATTTGCATTTCTGCTGTTGTGGATTTAACTTACAAACTTGATGATGTAATTTTATAAAGGCTGTCATTGAACTTTGATTTTTAGGTAATCCATGTCCCTGAGCTGCCCAGCTTCCTGAAATTACAGATTATTGATTATTTCTCTCTACAAGGGTAAAATCTGCTGGTTTATCCAAAGCTATTCCCATTTCTTTGATATGCCTTTACCACTGTTTTCTAGATCACTGCATCAGAACCATCACAGGCACAAGCACTGTTATTACAAAACCTCCAAAATTCTATATATATTCTTTGAAGGGGACAAAAGGATGGCATTCTTATTGATGTTCCTTTTGAACTTAGTAACAAAAATAACCATGGATTTCACAACCCTTTTTTTACCCTGAAAGTTGTCTTTTTCACAGCATTACGAAAGAGTCCATTAACCCTCAATCTAAGTGTTAATGTCACTATTGGCATAAAAATAAAGTGATTTTAAAATTACCTGTTACATCAATATTTCTTATCAGCAACACTTTCTCAAATTGAGAATACAGCCCAAGAAGCATGAAGTTAGCCACTGCTAGAGGAACTCTATGCTTAGAAATTGCAATGACTCTAAGTCCTATTTTCAACCTTCGTTGCCTAAGATAAAACAGGAAAGCTGATTTTTCCCAGAATATCCAGACTTGCCTGGGTCTAAGGTACAGAGATTCTGTCTACTGTCTTGGAGGGACTGGGGAGGGTGAAGGGGATATGCCTTGTATGTAGCTAAAGGTGGAAAGAAAAAGAAAAAGACATATGCTTAAGATTTTCAAAACAATACCTAAAATCTAGTACTGAGTTGCTTTCGCACTGAAAGCTCTGCATTTCACACAAGAGCTCTGGGTGCACGAGGAGTGCAGAACTTGCATTATTGGCTGGCCTAAGACTCCTAGGATGCTCCTAGGAGCACAGACTTAGTTGGCGGAACTTTAGTAATTTATCTCGTCGCCTGTCACATCCCTCTGCAAGAAGCTATCAGTTGTATTGCAAAGACAGCAAACTTGCCTAGGAGCCTGGCCCATGGCAAATTATGGCTCAGCATATTAACATATACTGAAGGGCCTCTTTTTGTATAACTGACGCTGGCTTAGTCTGCTCCATTTCTGGTTATCTCCCAAAGTTTCATTCTTGCAATCCCATTCTCAACAGTTGCTGGATTTTGTGACATATTTCATGATGCTTATTCCACTACATAACTATATTCACTGCATGACAAGAAAAGCTAATGTTCAAACACTGTGGCAATGTGCTGGTTTAGTTCATCTGCAGAATTATCCTGCAAGCAAAGAAGAAATTAATACCTAAATTGACTAAGTGCAAAGTCAATAGCGTATTTCATTACAACTGTCATTCATTAATGTGCGCTATATTTTTAAGAATGCAAGTTCATCCAGAGCCATACAACAAATAATTGTGAATTTCTTGAATGATCCCAGTTTTGAGCAGCTCAGACTGGTGAAGAATAGATGAAATTTCACAGCAGCTTAGGGAAGAAATAGTAGCTGTCACTCAGTTTGCCCCAAATAACATCAGTAATAATCTCTGGAAATAGCTCTTTCTATAGCTCATCTTGCAAATTAGCATGTCACAGGATTCTGGAAGAATCCAAATAAAAATAGGCATGAATTCAGGCCCAAGAATCATTATGTGAAGCAGAAAAACTCTTACTGGTAAGCCAGCAACAAAACCATATGTCCAAATAAATTCAGTTGTACGTTCAAGTCCACATTTTATCATGTCTTCACTCTCTTATGGTGCTGAACTATGCTGCCAGACATTTACATTTGCACCCTCAGATATACGATTCCAGAATTAAATTTCATGGCTATGGAATGGCTATTTTAGATTGCAAGGTAAAATTTCAAACTCACTAAATTTAGAGGCCAAAAGTCATTGATTATTAGCAGGGCAGAGGCTACATGCCCATCCTCTAGATCCTGCTTTTTATTAATTTACAGTCTCTATAGTTATTTATACTAGTGTAAAATGAGTATAGCAGATTCAGGGACACATCCTACTTTTCACACATCAAGGAGAAATTCAAGGTAAAAGGCAGTGAAGAATCTTCTGCCATCAGATAACCTATTTAAGTAAGCTCTTTGGAACTGGAAAAAGGCAGGAAACCCAATTTCTCTGTCAAATCAGTATCACAGAAGTGGAATTCAATGAGGCAGACATCCCCAATTGAAACCTGGTCATTTGCCTTATCACTGATGTCCTATTTTTCCTTCTCCAAGCACCTAGAAGTTTACTCAAAGTACCTATACATTTCTGCTTTTTCAGGGTCAAAAGAAGGAATTTCAACATGCACATTGCATGTTTAAATATTTGCTCACTCCTGTTAAGGGAAAGCAGTGAATGACTTCCAGGTGTATGGTTTAGATAGTGCACAATATTGGATCTTCAGGATTTATTTTTCAGTAATAGCTTTAGGGGGCTTATACTCACTATTTCTGTTCACTGGAACAGCTGGATTACTTATAAATCTAAAGGACATTCAGCTGGTTCTTGCTCAGTAATCCAGTCTATGTATTTGGAATTATATAACAAATGATATATTACTGTGTAATTTAATAGCAGAGGCTAAATTTCCCATTCATTTTGAAGGTCTAGATCTCTAGTGGACTCTTCTTAAGCCATGGAGTTGCTATCACAGCCTTTGAGAAGACTGAATTCACGAATATTTGTGTGAAATGTTTAAATGTGCATTACAGAGGGCAGCTTAAGCAGCCAGTGTAAATTTGAGAATTTGTTAGAATTTTAGAACCAAGTCTTACAGGCTATATCCAAACAGATTGCTTTATCGGTTGTCAAACCCCAAATGGCCCATTTAAATTGTCGTGTCCATGTCTAATGGTCTCTAGAAACCAGAGTCCAAAATTTGACTTCTTGGCCTCTGGGAATATTAGGCCAGCAAAACCAATGTCCAGGCTTTGCATCTCATGGTGAATATAAAAAAAATATCCTTGAGTAAAATCTGGCTCCTTACTTTTTAAATAGATTTCGGTTTCATCTCACATAAAAATTTTACATGGACTCAGAAACAGCTGAAAAGCATTTTTATATGCAGTTAATTCTCTGATATTTTAAAAAGTCTCTTTTCTTGTAAACAGGCACCCTGAAGGATGGCTCTCCCTCTATAGAACACTATGGTATTTCATACAAAACAGACAAACAAAAAAAGCATCCTTTTTTGTAACAATTAGATGGCATCTTCTGTAAAATTCCCAAAAAGTTGACCTATTTTCTTGACAGATAACATTTTTAATGAAAAATGAACTCATGGCATTCTATTGTCCCAATAACAGTATTTGCTCCCTTTTTACACAGGTTATGGTTTGCTACTAAATGTCTTCTTGCCTTTTAGTTAAGTATAGGTAAATCTGGAAAACAAAAGCTAAAACCTATCTCCTCTCATTCTGGCACTAACATAGGCATGACAGTAGATAAAACATCATGAATAAAATAGAAAAGCTTGCTATTTCTGCTTGCTAACTGCACCATAACCAAATATCACAAGGTTCAGTATTAATACCTATACAAACAAACTAGATCCTGTGAGCTACACAGTCTCTGACCAACCTGAACTACTTTTTAAATTGTAAGAAAGAACTTGTTATAAAGAATACGAAACTATTCTGGATATTTTCAAAGTCTAATTTGATAGCTCTTACTTGCTATTTCTGGCAATCAAGAGTTTTGAACACTAGGAAAAATGATGAATACTAAAACATCTCTCCTTCCAAAACTAACAACATGCACATATATAGGTTAACATTTTTAGGACAACTACAGGGTGGTTTTCTGTACCATCACTACCTAGTTTGTCAGGGGGTTTTATCAGTCTTAAAAATCCTCAGATCCAAGAATCCCTGTGTATGGGAAAACATTCCAATCATAGACATTTTAGTAATGAAACAGCTAAACAAAAAGGATAGTAAAATATATGGATAAATTTAAAGAACTAAATTAATTTAAAATAAATTAATCAGAGAAACAAATACTTCTTCATAACTTTGTCTGATAATTTGTGGCAGTAACAGTCTTATTTTCCTAGCAGCTCCAAACATAAGAACAAAATCACAGTCTCAGTATCAACCAATAGATTTATCTCCAGCTGTCAGATCAAGGATGTGTTAGGGTAATGATCAATCCCCTCTGATTTCTGTCTCAATACCTGTAATGCCAATTCAAGCAACATCCTTGCCTGTAGAATAAACAGCTGAAAAACAACCATTATCCTCAGCCTTACTCCTCACTATAAAGACTCATGATCATTCCACTGTAATGTCAATGTCTATATTTTGGAAAAAAACAATCCTTCCTCTTCATATGCTGAATATTTTTTGCATACATTTTCAAGGATTTTAGAATTTTTGCAAGGTTACCTCTAAATCTATGAACATTTTGCAAAAACATGTTTTAATGAGGAAAAAAAAAGGCATTGTAATATATAGAATACAAACAAGTGACAAAATCACAAGCATTAGTTTTCTTAATAACTTGTTTGCATCTTAGCCAAAGGAAGAATTACTCCATTATAACATGTCTTCACATATATTGGCCATCAAATTTTGGTTTCTCTCTGTACTTCTATACCAAAAGGATTAGGTAGTGTCACGCAAAGCAGATTCTAGTGTAACTTCAATTTAACAAGCTATCCTAACACGAAATTTCATTCTCTGTCACAAACTTCGCAACAAAGCAAAGAGATGCCAATTCCACTTTCCGTATTCTTTACACCCTTGTAGCTATGGACAGAAAGCTCCCTATGACAGAATTGTTTATGATCCAATTTCACCCATTCAGTTACACAGAATCTCTCTTAATCTTCCATTTTTTTCCAGCTACCCTAACCTTTCGGGTCTCCTCTTTTGACAGAGTTCAGTTTTGGCATTATTTTCTTGTCCTCTGAGGGTTTAAAGGCCATCTCATTTTCATTGAACTAGTATAGACACTATTCTTTAGAGCATTTCATGGTCAAGTCCAAACTATTTTCTTCTTTTTTGGTTTCTGTGAGTCAATTTCACTTCTGGAGCTCTGACTTTTGATGGTCGTCATTGCAGTGTGGGGAAAAATACAAAGACTTGAATATGCCTCTGAACACTTCCCATATATTCAAAATTAACTGTATATTTGGCATGTGACAATATTGCCAGCTGAATTTTAAATGTCAAGGTTCTCTTAGATAAAAACTTCGCATTTTGAATGCCTTCATTTGAGGACCATAACCATCCTATAAACATTAATGAATTTATTTTCTCAGTAACCCTGTGAGTTAGTACGCATTAGAACCACATTTACACTAGGGTAAAGTGAAACATTAAATACTCCAGTGTTATATCAATATAGCTCCACTAGCCATAGTGATGTTTTTCTCAATTTACAGCCAGCACAAACTAAAACAAGTCAGGCACTGCTACTTAGCCAAAACCAAACAGGAAGGCTTATGTCTAAGAAAGCATTTAGTTATGTATCCAAATAAATATTTAGGCAGAATCTCTGCATCTAAATACAATACAGCAATGAAAGAAAGCCCTGAAGCACCATAAACTATGCTACCACATTTCCCAGTATGGTTACTGATGGCACCGAACATATGGGATACCTAGACCTTTCTCAAAGGCACTAGGTAACCTAAGTTGGGCATCTGAATTACTCCCTAACTTTATCTCCTGCTGTATGAGCAGGCTAATCAGATACACCCCAGGCTGTGGACAATAGTACCACCTCCTTCTCTTCCACCCTTAACAGCAAACACTGAGGCCTCTTCAGTTACTTGAAAGAACTTTTGCACACATTGATTTTTCAATACAAGATTTGCGGGTCAAAAAACAATGGCAGCATCAAGCCACAGCCTTGACCTGGGTGCCTAAATTCCAGAAGTGAGGAGGGAAAGGGAACTCAGACATAGATTCCTACTCATTATTTCCTTTTGGCTCTCTGTAGGAGCCTATGTTGTTGTTGTGGTTGTCTGAAGAAAGTAAAGATGTAAGTACGAAGGAAAATCTTCATCAGCTAAAGCAGCCTGACTTTCTGTAACTCAAAAATAACTAAAGCAGTCCTTTGTCAGTCTGAAGCAGCTCCAGCCCACACCTCCTCTCACCTGAAAGCACCCTAATGGCCATAGCTGACCTGTACAATGCACAGGGCAGTCAGGACAGGAGGAAGAAGAAGCCTCGTCTTGTTGTCCAAGAGTAGGAGAGTGACTTGGAGATAAAAGGTGGGTTTGTATTCCAGGCTTAGCTCTCAGGGTTATTTCACAGAATTACAGAATGGCTGAGGTTGGAAGAGACCTCTGGAAACTGGTCCAACCCTCCTGCTCAAGCAGGGCCACCTGGAACCAGAAGACAAGGACTATCTCCAGGATTTTGAATATCTCCACTGATGCGCCAGTGCTCAGTCACCTTTACATTAAAAAAGTGTTTCCTGATGTTTGGAAAGAACCTTCTGTGTTTCAGTTTGTGTCCATTGCCTCTTGTCCTGTCACTGGGCACCACTGAAAAGAACCTGGCTGCATCCTCTATACGCTCTTCCTCCGGGTATTTATATACATTGATGAGATCCCCCCTGAGCTTTCTCCAGGCTCAACAGCACCAGTTCTCCCAGCCTTTCCTCACAGGAGAGATGTTCCAGCCCCTTAGTCATCTTAGTGGCCCTTTGTTGGACTCTGTCCAGTATGTCCATGTCTCTTTTGTACTGAGGAGCTGCACTCCAGGTGTGGCTTCATCAGGGCTGAGGAGAGGGGAAGGAACACCTCCCTTGACCTGCTGGCAGCCCAGGACACCATTAGCCTTCTTGGCCACAAGGGCACATTGCTGGCTCATGTTCAACTTGGTGTTCACCAGGACCCTCAGGTCCTTTTCTGCCAAGCTGCTTTCCAACTCAGTGGTGCCCAGAATACACTGGTGCATGGAGTTGTTCCTTTCCAGGTGCAGAACTTTACACTTCCCCTTGTTGAATTTCATGAGGTTCCTGTCAGCCCATTTCTCCAGCCTGTTGACGTCCCTCTGGATGGCAGCACGACCCTCTGGCATATCAACTATTCCTCCTGGTTTTGTGTCATGCACAAACTTGCTGAGGGTACATTCTGCCCCATCATCCAGACCACTAATGAAGACGTATTGACCCGTCTCGGGTACACTGCTAGTTAATGACCTCCAACTAGACTTGCATCACTGATCACCACCCTCTGGGCTCACCTATTCATCCAGTTTCCAGTCCACCTCACTGCCTGCTTATTCAGCCTATTCAGCCATCAACAGCTTGTCTTTGAAGATCTTATGAGACACAGTGTCACATGTGTTGTGGGTTTGCATGGCAAGGTTTCAGTAGCGCAGGAGCTACAGGGGTGGCTTCTGTGAGAAGCTGCTAGAAGCTTCCCCTATGTCCAATAGAGCCAATGCCAGCCAGCTCCAAGATGGACCCACCTCTGGCCAAGACCAAGCCAATCAGCAACAGTGGTAGTGCCTCTGTGATAACATATGTAAGAAGGGGAAAAAAAAACCAAAACACCAGGATACAAACTGCAGCTGGAGAGAGGAGTGAGAATATGTGAGAGGAACGACTCTGCAGACACCAAGGTCAGTGAAGAAGGAGGGGCAGGAGGTGCTCCAGGCACTGGAGCAGAGATTCCCCTGCAGCCCCTGGTGAAGACCATGGTGAGGCAGGCTGTTCCCCTGCAACCCATGGAGGTCCACGGTGGAGCAGATATCCACCTGCAGCCCAGGGAGGACCCTGCACTGGAGCAGATGGATGTGCCTGAAGGAGGCTGTGACCCCGTGGGAAGCCCATGCTGGAGCAGGCTCCTGGCAGGACCTGTGGACCCATGGAGAGAGAGGAGCCCAGGCTGGAGCAGGTTTGCTGGCAGGGCTTGTGACCCCGTGGGGGACCCACGCTGGAGCAGTCTGCTCCTGAAGGACTGCACCCCGTGGAAGGGACCCATGCTGGAGCAGTTCATGAAGAACTGCAGCTTGTGGGAAGGACCCACACTGGAGAAGTTAATGGAAGACTGTCTCCCATGGGAGGGACCCCACACTGGAGCAGAAGAGTGTGAGGAGTCCTCCCCTGAGGAGGAAGGAGCAGCAGAGACACCGTCTGATGAACTGACCACAACCCCCATTCCCTATCACCCTGTGCTGCTCAGGGGGAGGCAGTAGAGAAAATCAGGAGTGAAGTTCAGCCCAGGAAGAGGGGAGGGGTGGGGGGAAGTCGTTTTAAGATTTGGTTTTATTTCTCATCACCCTACTCAGTTCTGATTGGTAATAAATTAAACTGATTTTCCCCATGTCAAGTCTGTTTTGCCCATGACAGTAATTGGTGAGTGATCTCCCTCTCCTTATCTTGACCCACAAACTTTTTTATTATATTTTCTCTCCCATGTCCAGTTGAGAAGGGGAGTGACAGAGTGGCTTTGGTGGGCACTTGGCATCCAGCCAGGGCCAAACCACCAAAACATGCCTTATAGAATTCCAGGTAGACAATATCCACTGCTAGCCCCTCATCTACCAGGCCAGTCATTTCATCATAGAAGTTTATCAAGTTGGTCAAGCATGACTTCCCATTGGTGAAGCCATGCTGATTACTCCTGATAATTTTCTTGTCCTTGATGACCCTGGAAATGGTTTCATCACCTTCCCAGGGATGGAGGTGAGATTGCCCAGCCTGTAGTTCCGTGGGTCCTCCTTCTTGCCCTTCTTGAAGACAGGAGTGACATTTGCTTTCCTCCAGTCTTCGGGCACTTCTCCCAGTTGCCGTGACTGGTCAAAGGTTATCACGAGTGGCCTCACAATGACATCAGCCAGCTCCCTCAGCACTTGTGGGTGCATCCCATCAGGGCCCATGGACTTATGTATGTCCAGTTTGCTTAAGTATTCTCTGACCTGATCCTCTTCCACCAAGGGTACATCTTCCTTGCTCCAGACTTTGCCCATGGTGTCTGGGACCTGGGATTCCTGAAGCCCAATCTTGCTGAGACAAAGAAGGCATTTAGTACCTCAGCTCTTTCCATGCCCTGTGTAACCTGTCTCATTGAGCAATGGGCCCACACTTTCTCTGGTCTTCCTTTTCTCCCTTATGTATTTATAGAATCCCTTCTTGTTGTCTTTGGCATTCCTGGCCAGATTCAATTACATTCGGGCTTTAGCTTTCCAGACTTCATTCCTGGATGCTCAGTGTTTCTGTATTCCTCCCACATTAGCCGTCCTTCCTTCCACCCTCTCCATGCTTCCTTTTTGTGTTTTTATTTTGACCAGGAGTTCCTTGTTCATCCACACAGGTCTCCATGCATTTTTGCATGCCCTGATATTCTTTGGCATAGAACTCTCTTGAGCTTGAAGGAGGAGATTTCTGGTTTTATTCTATGGGTTTTATATAAAATCCACAAAAGGGAAAAGGGACAAAGACATTCCTCACCTACAGCCTTGCCCACAAAAGACACACTGATGCATGTGAGACGCAATGTTGGAGGTATTTGGTTCACTTTGCAAATTACACCACCTGCAGTGTTCCCCCAGCCTTTAAACAGAGGAAGTTCAGACTGCAGGCTTGGAGTTAATTGCCTCATCTACCTAAACATTGATTTAGATATCTCAAACTTTTTTTTCATTTCTTAAACCCATATAGCTCTTATGTAGTTGCACTTCAGATAGGTGAACCTGAGGACTTTTAAATAGAGGGATGTATGTTTAGATGGTCTGTTGAACTGGAACTCTCAATAGCCTTGTAAAAAGGTGTACAACACAGCCTTGTTAGAGTATGTACTCATTTATACACAGTACAGCATTTTTACACCTGTTTTGCATGGGTCTCATGATTAAACAAAGCACAAAGCAATAATGAATAAATCCTCTTTTTGGTTTTTGAACTTGTGATCTAGAGATGATTAATGGTAGCTCATTAATCAGCCTGAGTTATTTATTTCACTCAATTCTAAGACCTACATTCTAATGAATCCTTTACAAGAAAAACACATACTGGTTATGTTATAGCTGTATGTGCTTGAGAGGGTATTTGTGCTCTGTTGTTGCTTTTTAATCACCTTTAAATTTACTACTTCTTGTAATGGACACGTGTATTTATAACAATATTCTGTTTACTCCTTAGATTATTCATGCCCGAGTGGCTAGCCTGCTGTGGGAAAAGGTTTAATGAGTTTCAAAGGGATAGCACAGTAAAAACAGGAAAAATATAAAACAAGTGCCTGAATACTAATGTAAGCCTCTAGCTAAACATATCATCCAAGCCTATGATAATAGACAGTCCTCCCATGATGTACCTCATTTTTTAATAAGATACCTTTATTCCTAATTGTACGGTATCTCCTTACCTAATGTCTTTCTAAATGAACCACACTGTAGCTAAGCATTTCAGCAAAACACACCCTAAAACTGAGATGGTTGCCCCTACCCGGAATCTTTTACATGTAACAGCTCCATGTATTAGCAGGGTCTTCTACTTCACATTTTGACTTTCAGAAGATTCAGCTGTTTTGTCATGGTGACTCCTATTGACAATGGACAACTGCCACAAGGAAATCCAATACTGCCATATCCATGTTTGAATTAGACGCATAATCCCATAATTTATTTGCTTCAATTGTTTTATTCAGGAAAACATAGATTTCACTCAGCTACTTATTTCTTTTGGTAAAATATGTTTATTGTTCCTCCCAGTGCTAAATTTATAATTAATCTTCACAATATTTTATCTAATTGTGTTTTCACAGAGCTCAATAACTTTTTTTGGCTAAAAGATGCAAAATCAGAATGTCCAATCTGCCACAAAACTAAAATCTACATATTCACACCACTGGTTTATATTTCATATGTAATTCTGTGTTTCACTCACCTACAAGGATTTTGAGATTTAATGAAGGTTTTTCTGTTTCTGCTCTCCTCTAGGATTCCTGAAGTCTTCTCTGATCTCAATAGTGCCACAAAGTATCCTGCAATTGGCTTCTAAAGTATGTTAAATATGCTATCACAGCAAACTCTTCTGATCCTGCATTATTGAAGGCTCAAAAAAAATTTCTTTTTCACTTCCTCTGCTGTTAATCTGGCCTCTCATCCTTCTGTCTTTGAAATGTAAAGTTTATCTCCACTGACTGCTAGACAAAAAGCTTCACAGTGCATGCTCTATCTTCAGCTCTTCTTAAATTCACTGCAGTTTCTCCTGTTTTCTTTTGACCCACAATTTTTCAAATGAACAAAAATGAATAGGATGAAATCACCTACACAATATTCTCATCCACCAGCTGTTGATTTCATTGCCTACCTCTTCTTATTTTCACAAGGTCTTTGTCCCATTCTCTAATCCTTCAGTAAAACATCTTGAGATTGAGGCTACCCTATCCTTTGTCCTGGGTCACTGAATACTTCTTTCCCCCTTGCACAAGCAGGGGCAGGCATTGTGCATCGAAGAAACAATGTCATGAAAACCTGGAAGAAAGAATGGAAGTTTTGGCTATCTTTTCTGACCAATAATAAGGGTTTGTATATTTATGCATCTAGAGGCAGCAGAGAAAGGCCTTTATTCCACATAATCATTATAGTGATCCAATAAAAATAACTCACGTATGTGAGCATAAAGAAAATCAGTTTAAGTAATGACATATATGTTGTATAATCTGTCACCTCCCATGTTAAGTAGATCTGGAAAAGCTCATGTTGCTCTATCAACAAAGGTATAGCAGAGGCACCAGGGCCAAAGCTTAGCAACAGAAAAGCACAACATGGAGGGTCCTATCCACCACCCCATTTGCTGGGTAATCTGCAGGCTGGATTGCACAGCATTTGTACAGTCCCCCTAAAAAAGTTAAGATCTCTGTGAAAAGATGCTTTCAGAACAGAATGACAGTTTTCTAGTTGTGGCAGAAAGTTGGCAGCAGGGGTGCTACTTCCATCTATTGCCACTGCAGGATTGCTATATGTGGCCACACAAAATGAATCTAGGGCCATAGAATCCACAAGCTGAATTATTCTCACAAAATTGCTAGCAAGCTAATAGCTATCCACATAGGAAGGTCATGCATCTACCACGCTTTTGAATTTCTGATACTTCCCCCTCATCCAAACCCAGGTGAATGACTTTTGAAGGAGTTCCTGCATTGTGTGGGGAAATGTAAAGATTTTTAACCCCAGGGCCCCTGACCACTGTTGGAAGTGTTTATGAAAAGAACTGTATGAGACACACTGCTGAAAAGGGTTTTTTATTACTAGACTTATATCTAATAACTTTGTCATGGATTCCTACACTGTAGTAAGCCTTTGGAGAACTTCAGAAGAGACATGGCAATATTAGTAGTATAACGAACAGACAATTGATAGGACTCAAGAGACCAACGTTTACCACTGAGTTGCTAGCAAGTCATTTAAACTCTGTGCTTTAGCCTCTTCCTCTGTAAAATGCAGTCTTGACAGTTATCTCCCTTGAAAGTGTTTTCAGATCAATTGGTAATATCTGAGTTATTAACCATTGCTTCTGTGCAGCAGCATGGCTATCACTGTGCTCTCATCACAGTTTCAACATCCCGAGTTTCTTTGCCACTTCCCCTAGTTACTGTGGGCCACTGACATGAAGACTATTTAAATAAGTTCATGCTAAAACTTCAGACAACTCTGTCTGCTCTGCTTTCTATCTTCATGCTGGTTTTATATCAGTAGTGCTTTCTGATATATGATTTTCCCCCTCCTTCCACGTTACTCACAACAATGCAGCCAGATTTGGGGATAATGACAAATGACTTCTCAGTTGTCATATTAACTGTATTTTGCTTCTGCATACATTTAATGCAATCAACAAAAAATCGACATCATAGAATCATAGAATGCTTTGGGTTGGAAGGGACCTTTAGAGGCCATCCAGCCCAGCCCCCTGCAGTGAGCAGGGACAGCTTTAACTCCATCAGGTTGCTCAGAGCCCCGTCCAACCTGACCTGGAATGTTGCCAGGGATGGGGCCTCCACTGCCTCTCTGGGCAACCTGTTCCAGTGCTTCACCACCCTCATTGTAAAAAATTTCTTTCTTATGTCTAGTCTAAATTTATTCTTCTTTAGTTTAAAACCATTACTCCTTGTCCTGTCACAACAGGCCTTGCTAGAAAGATTGTCCCCATCCTTCCTATAGGCCCCCTTTAAGTACTGGAAGGTCGCAATAAGGTCTCCTCGCAGCCTTCTCTTCTCCAGGCTGAACAACTCCAACTCTCTCAGCCTGGCCTCATAGGAGAGGTGCTCCAGCCCTCGGACCATTTTTGCGGTCCTAAGTCAAGAAGATTCAGTCATAAGCTAGATGGCAGATCCATTGCTTTCCTCAGAACCAGCTGTATTAAATAAAAGGAAGTGAAAAATAGTCAGAATATGATGATTGTCACAAGAACACAGCATTCTCCTTGCACAGCCCAGGAAAACTTCTACAGGAAGCTTGAAGCCAAAATTCTTTTCTATTTCTCATCTGGGAATCAGGAAGTTTTAACAGATATTAAATAGGTATTTATAAGTCACATGATCACTTATAAACATAACCTATAATCACAAGTGATTTAAATATAGGGGCAACCAGCTATAACATGTGTGCAGGATTATACATATAAATAACCCAAACAGTAATGCATTATTACAATAGTTTCTAGGATAACGTGTCTTGGGCAATAAAGGTTATATTTAAATTAGCAAGTCATGGGGCACAATTGGAATGGATATATAGAAGGAAAAATTTGGTGCTGAGAACTTTAATGGCTAAAATACACATTTTTCTAAGAAATCTTACTTTGGATCCCCTTTAATCTGGTCCCAAGCATTAGATTGCTATTAACAACAGAAATGCATTAAGTGCACTTTGTAGCATGTCTTCTGCTTTATCATCATCTGAAGGGAATTCCACTTGCCTGACCAAGGTCTGGTCTGTCGTGTGACATTCCAGAAATTGTTTGTCACAGAATATGGCATGCTGAATTTCTTTCAGAACATGTTACAGAAGTTTTGAACTTCAGACTGTGGCTTTGCATAAAATGTTAAAATAAGGTCTTTAAAGGTTTTGTGGTACGAGCCTACTTCCTCTCTTATATCCTCTTTCTTCTTGTTTACTAATACTAAGCTGGTTTTATATCAACCAGTGCTCTTTTCAGTAACAGAGCATTTGATAGCTGCCCTAATGTTAATAATAATGCAAGAAACAAGAGATATGTTGATCCCTCCTAGTTCTGAACAAAGAACAAAAGAAAGTGGCAAAGCAGCGAGAAACAGTACTTTTTCTGACAAATCAGGCAGCTAAAGCTCAAGAAGTCAGTCATTAAGAGAACAGATAATTGAATATATTGAGTTGGACTGATACAGAGGAGAAACTTGGTGAATCTTGTGCAGACATGAACAAGAGGCAATCAGAGGCAGCACATCTGACTCCCCTTCCTAAGAGCAAAGAAAGGAGAAGAAATTTAGTCACCCTTCAGCATATACCACAAAAATCGGTCCAAACACAATGAAAATTAGCACAATCAGAAACAGATCTTTTTTCTGCAACACACTTTCAAATAGAAAGATAAACTTCAAAAAATTCTTTGTAGAAATGACTTTTTTGTTACAATCTATGATTTTAGTATCTAAGCTGATGCAATTTGATTCCTATTTGAAGGAAATGCTTAACTGCAAAATTGAATGTTATATTAAGATAGCTTTATAGCCAATCATGGCAATTATTTCACTCACATTAAGTCATCTGCTGCTGGGTTTTTTCTATATGACATTTTTGTAGGCTATCTTTGAAACATTTATTATTCCTAAAAAAAGCCCTGATGAAGTGATGTGGCCAGGAGAATATTTATGTAATCAAGCTTGCTTTTGGCTAGTATCTGCAAGATTTCATTTAATCCAAATATAAGAAATGCAAAACCTGCCCATCTACAAAAAGAAAAAATTTCTTTTTCTACTTTGGACATGACATTTGAATGTAAGGTGTCCTGGTTTTGGCTGGGGTAGAGTTAATTTTCTTCCTAGTAGCTGACATAGTGCTGTGTTTTGGATTTAGTAGGAGAAGAATGTTGATAACACACTGATGGTTTAGTTGTTGCTAAGTAATGCTTACTCTAGTCAAGGACTTTTTCAGCTTCCCATGCTCTGCCAGGTGCACAAGAAGCTGGGAGGGGCCACAGCCAAGATAGTTGATCCAAACTGACCAAAGGGCTATTCCATACCATATAATGTCATGCCCAGTATATAACCTGGGGTGAGTTGTCTGGGAGGCTGTGATCGCTGCTCAGGGACTGGCTGAGTATTGATCACCAGGTGGTGAGCAATTGCATTGTGCATCACTTATTTTATTTTTTTTTTTTTTTCCCTTCCTTTTCTGTCCTATTAAACTGTCTTTATCTCAACCCATGAATTTTCCTTTTTTTTTCCGATTCTCTCCCCCATCCCACTGGGGAGGGGGAGAGTGAGCGAATGGCTGTGTGGTGTTTAAGCTGCCTGCTGGGTTAAACCACAACAAAGGTGAATCCTTGTAGTGAGTAAACACAGGACTTCTGTGCAGCCCATAGCTGCAAAAAGTTCACATTTCTCCATAACATAAGGAATCATAAGGGGTCATAATCTTTCCTGTGATCTCTCAGACCCGACAGAAAAGCTGAGCACTTTCCAAGGCACTCACTCACTTCCCCAGTAATACTTAATATGCAATGTGCTAGCCAAGAGAGCTCCACTTTCTACCACCCATTACTAATGGTCAAAACTGTTAATGCATTCCAGCTTGCTCACTTTTATGGCCAAAGCACTATCAGTATATAGGATGCTGCTTTGTAGAGTTTTGCCAGTGTGAAAATGAGATGTTACTGTGCCTTTCTCACCAAATTATATCTCCTATTGTTTTTTTCCTTGAGCATCCTGCATCATTTCACAGCAATACATTGCATTGTCTCAGTTAAAAATTATTGATTCCCATGATAATTTTGATATGAGCACTTCTAATGAATGTGTGAACCTTTCTGAACTACAAACCAAAAAATTTATGGTCGATTAATCATAAAATGCATAGTTTGTATGTTGGAGATCTGAGGAGAGAAAACTCAGAATTGCACTTGAGCAAGTGAGGACCACAGAGCCCATCACTCCAGTGCGGGCTGGGACAGAACTGAGCAGTAGGGTCTTAGGGCAACCAATATCAGCCATTGGGTGCTCAGCTGGGGGTTCAGAGTATTCAGCAGCTTCCCAGTTATCATAGTGCCACTGCCAGTCATGGGAGCTGCATTTGATCTACTTGTAGATGTATGCAAGACACACAGGTGGGTCACCTGTGATTTTGGTCTTGCTCGTTTGTGTCAATGAGAGTCTTGCCTACAGAAGAAGTATAGGACCATCCTACACCAGCAATGATCCATAGAGTCTATTTTCAAATCAGTGAAATAAATATATTCAATTTGGTTCAGCACAAGAATAGGATGCATGCATGGTGGACAGACAGGAGTAGAAACACTGTAACATCCTTGCTGGCAGAAGCTCTTCAATCTTTGCTATTTAGGGTAATCAGGATACAGGAAGAGATTTGGAGTAGCTCCTTTTAAAAGTAAATGTTGTATAGCTGTAGATCCTTTTAAAAAAATTGTCATATACAAGCTTCTATCAAAATTAATTTACAACATTTTTAGTCATATAAAAAATGCACTTTTCCTTTCCTATTTTAAATAGAAAACTGTCATGTACTTTATACTAGTGTTACGTATACAAAATCAATACAAGTATAATCAGCATCCTTCTTATGAAAAAATGAAGTTATCACAAAGACCAGGCATTATTTAAGATTTTCATTTAAAAATAGCATAAACCCTAACTTTGAAATAAGAAGTGCCAATAAACCACACATCTTTAGGTAGATTTGCATTTAAAAAGAATAAACATTTTTGAGATACTTTTTTTCTCACTTGAAATTCTTGAAGTGTTTCTAAGGATGGAGTGGCCTGCTGCTTTGATATTGCTGCTACTTATTCACACAATTATCAAAACTCAAGCCTTAAAAATTTACTTTTTCTCTAAAACTAACGGTATAATCACCTTTTTTTATAAAAATTGCAATTTTAATGTAATGCATCAGATTTTTTTTTAATATAATACAGCATTAAAGAGGAAAACAAATCAAAATTTAAAAAGCCATGGCTTATTTCTAAAATATACTCCATTATCCAGAGAGACTTACAAGAAAAGTAATAGAGAAATTATTTGAGAATATTTTCTCAAATCATTAAAGAAAGAATAGTCAAAGTAAACTGACTTCATAATACTTCATAATACTGTACTTCATTTCTATTCAGTGGTATTGGACAAATTCGTATTTGTTTTCTTCCTGTTTTTTTTTAATTCTTGTGTATTTTGTTTTGCTGGTGACTTATTTGTCCTAATTATAAACTTCCATGCTGCACTCTCTCCATGTTCTTTTTACAGAGATAAGTGTCTGAAAAGTTTTATTTAAGGTCATCAGAAAAATAGCAAGATGCCGTTTGGGTTTGTCATTTTCTATTTATGTTCTTTGCCTTATTTTATGAGTACAGCGCAGCAGAAATATTTGTCCCATTCAAATGATATTTTCTAAAAATCTTTCTGGAATAGAGATGCAGTGCTTCATGCCTTCTGATTCACTTGTGATGCCTAAACACTCATCAGCAAAAATTGACTCTCTTGATTTTTGTTAGTCTAATTTTCAAGTTTCCTAACAATTCATAGAATCATAGAATCATAGAATGCTTTGGGTTGGAAGGGACCTTTAGAGGCCATCCAGCCCAGCCCCCTGCAGTGAGCAGGGACAGCTTTAACTCCATCAGGTTGCTCAGAGCCCCGTCCAACCTCACCTTGAATGTTGCCAGGGATGGGGCCTCCACTGCCTCTCTGGGCAACCTGTTCCAGTGCTTCACCACCCTCACTGTAAAAAATTTCTTTCTTATATCCAGTCTAAATCTATTCTTCTTTAGTTTAAATCCATTATTCCTTGTCCTGTCACAACAGGCCTTATTAAAAAGATTCTCCCCATCTTCCCTGTAGGCCCCCTTTAAGTATTGGAAGGTTGCAATAAGGTCTCCCTGCAGCCTTCTCTTCTCCAGGCTGAACAACCCCAACTCTCTCAGCCTGGCCTCATAGGAGAGGTGCTTCAGCCCTCGGATCATTTTTGTGGCCCTCTTCTGGACCCGCTCCAACAGGTCCATGTCCTTCTTGTGCTGAGGGCCCCAGAGCTGGACGCAGTGCTCCAGGTGAGGTCTCACCAGAGCAGAGCAGAGGGGCAGAATCACCTCCCTCGACCTGCTGGCCACGCTGCTTTTGATGCAGCCCAGGATATGGTTGGCTTTCCAATTCCATTGCACTGAAATGTAGGTGGGGTTTCGGGGGGGGAGAGGGGGGGTTAGTTTGGTTGAGTTTTTTTGACAAAACATTGGATGGTCTTGCTATGGAAACATCAAAGGTAGAAACACATACCCAGAAATGCAAATCTAATGACTGAATCCCTCCATTAAGAATGCAAGTACTAGAACTCAGACAATTAAAACATATTTTTTTCATTCAAAACTAACTTGGTCTAACATTCATCTTCACTTTATTTAATTTGCTGAACTAGAGTTTGTTAAAAATGTATATTTTAATGTATTTTAATATAAAATATATATTTTTCCTTCCCATCAGAGACATTTCCTGAGAATTTGGGTAGGACAGTAAAGACAAGAATTGCTCAAAGTGTCTCAGTTTCCCTCCTGGGAATGGTGAATGTAATACTCTACAGAATAACAGGACTGTTGCCGCAGTTTACGTATTCTGGTATGCTAGCTTTTCCCTTTTGCTCCCTGCTACATACAACACTGCAATCCAGAGCCTTGGAGGAGGAAAGTCTTGAGCATGGAAATGTAATGACAACCAAGACCTTAGGAAGTCACTGTCTGTTCACCACAAAGACTACTGAGTGTGCCTGGACCTGAGACATGGCTTGTTACGCTGCTCTGCACAACATCTACCAACACTGGCTCCAGGATTTCCCCCTGTGCTCCCCTCCTGTTCTCCATAGCTAACGAGCTTTCCCTCATACCCTATTTACAACTTCTTTACAGCAAGCTGAACTCATTATTGTTCACTGTGCTAGCAGACTTACAGAATGTATGACTGCTATCTTCATTGGAACAACTTCCCATGTATTCGTCCTCTCACAGTTTTCTGGTTTCAAGACTAAAGAAGTCCAACTCTTTCAACCTGTTTTCATGTTTTATAATACTTTTATTCTTGTTGCCCTGTTTTGAACTCTCTTCAGTTTGTCTACATGTCTAAAATAGTTACAGCGTTTCAGATGAGAAGGTGAGGATGACTTCCTTGTATCCAGCAGAGCAAAATATTTATCATCCATGCCTTTTTTCCCTTTTTCTTTGCATCAATATCATACAGTAATTCATAGTCTGATTCTTTTGTACAGTACTTGGTCAATTATTTTCCATTCCCTGTTTGAAAGTAGGATTTTGTGTTAGAGAAGTCATACTTTACAAATGTGAATGTTCTGCACCAGGGGAGGGGAGGGCAGAGAGAGATGGTGAAAGGGTTTCAGGGGGATCTCACTAAAAAAGGCCAAACAAAAAATGGCATAACAACACAGCTGTTTTAATAAGATAGAATAAAAAGAGGAGTGTAGATAGTGAGGAAATCTTGCATCCCATCAGGTGCTGGGAAGCCCACTTTCACGCAGCATCAGACAGACCGCAGATGGATTTTCCCCCAGCAGACTGCACAGATCCTGTCCGTGGATAGGTTCCTCCTCCCTGCCATGCTGCAGTGCCTCTAATTTTGTCTAACAAGCAAAACCATGCATCTTCTTCTGACAGGCTGGACTGTTATCTCTGTCATAACGTCCACCAGCGTGCAGCTCAGGCCAGTATAGGGCACTCCAGCAGATTTCCTTACAGCAGCTGCTCATGCTAATGTATAGGCTGCTCCAGCCTTAAGCACAGGGCCCAACAGGGCAGACATGGCCTGGTCGAGCTCACTGACTCCTCAAATACAATGTCCTCGGCAAGGCTCCCAATATAATGATGGACATTCAGTTTTGCACTGTTGATTTCAGACCATTTCTCTAGCTTTAGCAAAATAATACTCTATGTGAGCACCCAACCCAACTTCTCAGAAGCTGCTATGGCCTCCCATTCGTAACGCTCTCATTAATTCACCTATGTGAGTAAGCATAATAAACTTTCTGAAGCATCTCCTATGAAAAAGCTTGGAATCACCTTTATCCAAAATGCTTTTATCTCATCAAACACATACATGGGATGGCCTTCCCTGCCTGTAGAGAAAAATCAGAAAATCCACTTTCTTATTTACCACTTTTGCCCAGCGTTTTTATTGTGGTAGGGTGAAGGATTCAGAAATGTGTGCATTTTTTTCTTTTTGTTTTGTAGTGACAAAAAAAGAAATACAAATAAGTATTCAGATGGACTAAGAAAGAATTCACTTGCTCTCTTAACATCTTGAGTTCCATTAAGTCTCTGTCCTTTCAGAGGTCTAAGAATGGCTAGAGATGCAGGTAAAAGTAATCAGTTGTCCTGGTAATAGAACTGCAAATGTCATTCTTGTTTTTAAAGTTCAGAATACAGGTTCTCAGTTTAGTTTAGCACTTAGAGATTGTCAGGTACTGCAATAAATAAATTCATAAGAAATTACTTCTCTGCAATTTTGCAAAATACAAGGACAATCTTTATGTCAAACAGAGGAGATGTGGATTTGTCCAGCAAATTCTGTAGTACTGCTGAGAGGGTAAGCATTACAGAAACAGGCTCAAAGTTTGTTCCTTATTGGGTGTAGATTTGTGTATTAGCCATTGAACCTCTGCTGTTGAAAAAGATGTCAGAAAACTTACACAAACAGAAAATGGAAAAGTAGCATGTGTGATTCTTTAATCAATTGCACGGTGAAATAAGGAATGGAATAGCTTTTTTTTTTTTTTGCTTTTTTTGTTGTTGTTGTTGCTTGAGTCTAGTGGTAAGAGTCCTGCAACTTAGGTCTCAACATGTGTTTAGTAAAATCAGGAAAGAAGGTCAGCACGTATTGTACTAGCATGTATAAAAATACATAGAAACTATTAAAGAAAATACTAAGAATGAAATGGCATTATATAAATTAAAACATACACCTTCACCTGCAATATCAGCAGCATCAAAGAATACTAGAAATTAATGCAGAGTGCCATATAATGTAATGCTAAAAAGATGTGAATTGTATAATTCAAAGAGAAAGAAAAGAAAGAAAATTGTTAGAAGTATAGAAGAGAATGGATAGTCTAAGTAGGTTACTTAGATGCTCCTATGTACACTCTCAGAGTATAAAGGTACGTAATAGATGCTGAAAGAAAACACCTATCTTGTTAAGGATCCATTTCATTCTCACCCCTTCATAAGAATAATTTTTTCAGGATGGAAAAAGTCCTATGATGTATCTGTTTTTCACATGCTCTTGCAAAGCCAGTTTTTTGATACTTTGTCTCAGTTCTGCCCATCCACACACCTATACATCACTGTTAGCTCCATGACTACAATGAAAGATTTAGCAGTAAAAGGGCTGCCCACCATACCTGATCTGAGAGCTCTTTCTGTGGCAAGCAATGGTAACAGCACAAGGAACCCTTTCATCCAATTCTGTAGAGTAGCATGATCAAATTATAGCTGGCCTGAGGACCAGGTCTTTCATGGTTCACCTTGCTTCACATACCTCTCAACCATAACACTCTTCAGTGGACGTCTCCAGTTTTGTTAAAGAACTGAAAAAAAGGAACATCAAAAGAAAGCTCATTTCTGTGTTTTCAACAGTGTCTCATGCTGTTATCGTATGCACACTGTGATAGTACGTTGGTCTTCCCAGGTAGCACCTGTGGAAGACTAGAAGGATTTTTATATTTTGGGACAGTATTTCTCTACACATGGTCTTGACCCAAAAATAATTGAGCTGCTTCAATGCAGACTGACAAGATTCTTCTTTGCTTAGAAACCAGAAATAGAAAATTACAACCCAAGAGCTAATGAGTCACAAAATCATTATTTGAAATCAGGTTTCAAAGCAGAAAACATTTACAACCTCAGTATCACTATTGCCCATGCAGGAATGCAAGTTATTAGCATCAAAAGCATCAGGGAGAAAAGCCGAAGAAGCAAGATAGGTTGTTTTGAACCTAGATATCTGTAATAGCACCAACAAGAGTATTGCTTATAGATGTTCTCAGCTGGAAAAAGAGAAAATGGAATTGTAACAGATTTTCTCCCTCAAAACCTATTCATGTTTCATTTTAGAGACATTCCGTGAACAGCTGTAACTCTGTTTAAGCACATAGGTGTCAAATATAGAGTGAATGAAAGAGAACATTCAGACAGGAGCAGTACAAGAGACCCATAAAAGGATTTCGGTGGCTAACAAGGGGTGTAGGCTGAAATGGCAGTCTAATGTATTTGCTGTTATCACTGTTCTGTGGGATTTATGCAAAGGTGACAGACTCATACAGACTGGATACTTCTAATAATAAAATTCAAGCACAGGATAGTATCTTTCATTCAAAAACACAGTAAGTTGAGTTACTTCATTCTGCTGTTTCTATATTCAGTCAGTTTATCTTACTAATACTCAAACACCTGAATCTCTTATTCTGCACTGCTAAGATAACCTTTAGGTAATTTCTGGCATCGTACTAGAAGGCTATCAGGAAAGCAAGTTTCTGCAAAACAAACAACAAGAAAATACTGAATTTCCACTCACTCACTGAAAGAAAGAATTTCAAACACCACAATACACATCAAAAAGAATTTCAGTCCTTTCACAGAAGGCAAACTGATGTCGTAATGATATAAGGAGTGTTGAAAGGGGACTGACATTCATTTGAATGACATTCATTTGTTTTGAAATTAAAAGAAAATGAAACCATTTCTCCCTAAAGATTGGTATTTCCACTTCAAGCGCTGGGAACTCAGTCAGTCATCTTTTAAAGCACTCAAGCCCTGCCACACAGATGTAAAGCTGCAAGATTTTACAACTCAATCAAAACCCTTCTGTTCTCTCATTGAAACAAGAAAGAAAAATGGAAATGTGTAGGTGATGCAAAGATGAAAAGGAAGGTTCAAGGAGGCCACTGGGCAAAGTGCATGCTAGTTCCTAAAATTTCCATTACATACTTTTTTTTCAGCTTGCAGAGTATACCCATGGAAAGACTCTCATCAAGCTCAGATATGCCTGTTCCTCGCCTGCGTATGGAAGAGAAACATTTTAAGCAGTGCCTGTTCAGGTGAGCAAAGCTTACCTTTCTCCATCTGTTCAGGGAACATTTTCAATCTTGGCTACAGTTATGAGGTCAGCCTAGATAGGAAGTATATTCATGATGAACAAAAAATTCCTTGTTAATGTATTAGAGGGAGAAGTTACATTGCTGCTGGCAAGTGCTAGATAACACAGTACCTCACACCAAATGCTGACTCATCCATTTGTCAAAACAAATCTATGATGATACAGGCAGATTTTTTCAGCTCCAGATCAACAGTTGGGTACTTCTGTCCCTACCATAACTCCCTTTAATGACCTGAATACATCAAGTTATTTAATTTCTAGGATTTCTGAACATTGTTTCAGAGTTAAAAGCTCCAAAACAATAATCATCTTACACACATTCCTGAAATATGAAAAGTTGCTTTATTCAGAGATAGTACTTCCTTACTTCTGGGTCTGGCAGTTCCCAGTGATAGAGCACAACAGACCATAAACTCAATATGAGGCTATAAAAATGTATAAATGTAGGAAATTTAAAATTTTGCATGAAATTTCTTCTTCCACTGGGATAACTTCCATGACTTCATTTCTAATTAGAAAAATCTTCAATCATAAAGATGAAAGGGCCTGAAGGTGTGTTATAAGCCAGAGTTTGCCTCAGGTAGTGACAATATATTTTCCTCTTGTGCTTCAAATATCTGACTGTTTTGGGCCATTTTCAAGGACAGCAATTACAACTTTGTTTTTAATTCAGATGCTAGTACTAGTTCTGTGAGTTCAAAAATGCCAAAACTACTATCATAAAATGCTCTGTATCTTACTTTTCACTTCTTCTGAGAACCACATAGAATGGCTTTCACTTTATTCCTATGGCTGCAAATATGGAACTCATTTAAAATTCTGTATCAGTGCAAAGTTATCTGTATGTCAGCCTATCAATCTTTCAAATCATTTCATGCATTCTGTTGCAAAAATCTCCAGTTAGCACAGATCTGCTGTATTCCTTGAGTGGAAGTGGAGATTTTTCAAATAATGCATTCCTTCTCTCTGTTTTTACATCTTAGTTTGGACTTCGATAAGAATTCTGTCCCAGAGATTTCACCTGTTTGCATTAAGACAGAAATCACACCCATTGATTATCATCTCTTAGAAACCTGTAATTCTTTTTGCTTTTTTTTTTTTTGGCTCTTCCATATTACTGAGTGCTGTTTTGAGTCTTGTAACCTAAGATCTTGGGTGTGACACATCTACAGCAGTTCCAGATGATTTAGCCAGTATTATTTTAGTGATCACGTACATTACAGCAGGAATATCTCTATTCATTGAGAAAACATTGTAACCCAGTGTTGTTGCATCTATACTCAAGAAGCACCAGCACTCTTTTTTGCCCATGCATTTTATTTTTTGTTTTCCTTCAGCTACTGATCAGGACTGCCATTTTCCTACTACAGTCACCCAACCTGAGTGCATAACGTGATGGTTCACAGTACTACTCAATAGACCGTAACCCTATCTTGCTGACCGCACAGATTAGCAAAGACAGTTTGCATGAATTACAGCGTCAAAAGCAGCTAGAGGCCTAACCTGTACTTAACTACCATCTCCACGTGTGGTTTTTTTCTAGTTTTTCCTTTAGAAACAAAACAAGCCACTCGCCACAGATAAAAAACTTGACTACCCTGAATTCAAAGGGGTTGTGTGTCAAAGCAGCACTTCTGGTGAACTCTTGCTCCCTATCAACCTCTTCTATAGTTTACACTTGAAATCTCCAGCTCAGGGTTCTCAGTTAAATTGGTTCAGCTGTTCATCTTAAGAGCCACCCACTCATGAGTAAAAATTACTACTACAAAAATAAAATCCTGACAGGAAATTAATGAAATTCATAACTCCCAGCACAAAACTAGTGCTTTATTTTCAAGAGTAGCTTTTTTCATTTACTACTTTACTCTTCCCCCATTAAATAAATATTAATTATGGTGTTTATCTGTGCAAGTGCTTCATTCTCTATTACCTGGAATTTGCAAAGTTATCCTTGGATTTGCGATGAAGAGGAGTGCTTTTAAGCAGAATTGTATTTTTCCATATGACTTAACAGTTGTACAGAACATAATGAAGCAGGCAGGAATCTGCATTTATTTAATTAAGTATAGCAATCTGTCAGTCCTACAGCATTCACCTTTAATTGTGTTCATTATATAGTTTGATTGTGTTTAATACTGTTAGGTTTCTAAACTTAGTGTATGCCGTAAATAGTGTTGTCCATGGCACAGGTCTCCTGTGCAGTATTTAGGTCTCCCTGCGGTACTCAGGTCAGCAGATTTGCAGTTGTCCTGTACCATAAATGAAAAAAAGACATTGAAAACTAACCTTTCCAGTGCACACATTTTTTCTAAATTTAGAAATTTATTCAAAAAACCTGACTGCATATAGCATGATAGTTGCGTCCCATAAGAAATTATCGACATCAAACAACTGATAATGTGTACAAAATGTCTTGCTATGTTAAATCCTTTTTGGGGTTAAAAAACCACAACAAAAAAACCGAAGGCAGGATTTATTCCAAAGCCTGTTAATGATATTTGCAAAGAGTCTTTATGAGTCAGAATGCAAAGTTTGCTCCACGGTGGCTTAATTTGCCAGCCAAGAAGTGCTCTCAAGCTCTGCTAATCAAAAGATTGAAATGCAGCCTTTGGGATCAGGCTGAGCCTGTTACTCAGAAGCTGAAAGAATTTAGTTGAGTTGCCAGACCAACCTTAGAATCTTTCTTCCAAAATACAGTTAGTTTTTACACTTTGCCATTCCAGTAAAGTGAAATCTCAGCACAATGCAAGACAGATTAGACATGCAAATGACTATTAATAATAAAGTCAGGTAGGTGTGTCTCTTTCACACTTCAGGAAAATCACCATGGTTTCCAAGGGCTTTATGGACTTCAGAAGCCTATTGCTGCATATACCATAATCTAGTCATTTAAAGGTTAGATGACAAATCAGTGAGACAGTTGGCTGTATGAAGAATACTTTTTTCCAAATGGATGTCTTCTAATGCAATGATTTTATTATCATCTTCTTATATAATTTCTTGTTTTGCCTTGTTTAGAAAGTTAAAAAACATCAAGCGTCTCTTCTCTTACTTGTTCTCTCATGTAATCACATATAAATGTCCTTCAAAACACTCCTAGTGTCTATTAAATTACACTGCATCCTCTTCATAATGCATGACTACCAGTTGCGAAGTCTTCCTCTGAATGCTCTTTGTGTCTTCAACAGTGCAAAACTAGTCAAATTGGCATTAGCAGTACTATTAACATACTCTGCAGGGGAGTATATGCGAATTCACACACAGATATGCACTGATACCTATGCTTAACTGGTAGAATCACAGACTGGCTGAGGTTGGAAAGGACCTCTGGAGGTCATCTGGTCCAATCCCCCTGCTCAAGCAAGGCCACGTAGAGCCAGGTACCTAGGACCATGTCAGGGCAGCTTTTGAGTATCTCCAAGGATGGAGACTCCACAACCTCTCTGGGCAGCCTGTGCCAGGGCTCCATCACCGTCACAGTCAAAAAGTGTTTCCTTATGTTCAGAGGAAGCCTCCTGTGTTTCACTTTGCCTCTGTTCTTGCTGCTGGGCATCACTGAAAAGAGCCCAGCTCCATCTTCTTTACACCCTCCCATTGTGATGAGATCCCCCTGAGCTGCCTTTTCTCCAGGCTGAACAGCCTCAGCCTTTCCCTTATAGGACAGATGCTCCAGTCCCTTAATCTTAGTGGCCATTCACTGGACTCTCTCCAATATGTCCATGTCTCTTTTGTACTGGGAAGCCCAGAACTGGACACAATACTCCAGGTGTGGCCTCACCAGTACTAAGTAGAGGAGAAATGCGCAACTATACAGTACTTCACACTTAAACATATACCAGCATTTTCTGACATTGTTCTGGTACATCCAGGTCTCAGGACCAGTATTTCTAAATTTCTCTTTCAATTACTGTACTAGATACACTACAGCAATTATTTTAATAAAACAGACTGTGTGGTATATTCATCTATTAAGTGTAACTGTGCATACGTACACATCTATATTTCATACAGGAAAGAGATATTCAGAAGACCCCAGTTACGCTGAATTTAGTATCATTTTGTGCAGAGTCTCAGCTTGCTCTATGTTACCATAGAGTTTAAGTCTTTGTTGAATAATTCAACACTATACTTTTCACTGTTGGATCTTTCATTTATGCTGCTATTAGGTTCTCATCTGACAGACAGCTATGGTCCTTGTAACTCTCTTCTTATCTGGAGAAGTAATTTTATTTTCTCACCCAGTGCTCATGCCAACCATGCATACCATTTCCCTTGTCTCTCCTTCTGTAAAGACATTTTTCCTGACATTTACCTCTTGGATTTCTTAATTTTAGAGAAGATTCATGGCCATAACTACTTAAATCATCTTCAGCTATATACATTCTCCAGCAGCTGTTTCTATTTAACCATGCTTCTTGAACTTCAAGGAATGGTCTAAGAGAGACCTGTAAGATTTTTTTTCTGCTGATCCGTAAAATTGTGTACTTACTTGAGTTTGAATATCTTCTCTTTCACACTCGCATAGCCCAGCAGAGGTCTCTTAGTAATTCTGGGACACAATTTAAAAAGGGTTGCAAAGGGTTGCAAGATGAACATGTAAACAAACAAGTAAAATAATATATGTCTTGTGTACAAAGAAAGCTTAACCCTTTCCACAAATAGCCACCAAAGGAAGCCCTGTGAGTGTTATGCAGTTCTCAGGAAGTAAGTGATCTGAAAAACAAACACTAGGACTTTTTTCTTTCAGGACTGCTGTCAGGCATCTGTGGCATTTAATAAGTGCCCAGGCAAATGGTCATGATATGCACTTAAATGTAACCATCCTCAAATGATGAATCAGGGTTTCAATATCCTCCTGCCATCTGCAAATACTTAAGTCGACAGGTACCTCCAGAACTCTCAAAAATGCTTCGCTGATTTTTATCACATTTAGATCACTGAGCTAAAACTTTTATCAGTGATGTGTCAGTAAATATAGCAATGGGTAAAACTGGAATTTTATATATTTCAGATTACATCTGTCAATGTTTTATGTTTAAATATATACTGCATCAACTTGTCTGTGGTAAACTGATGCTTTTTATTACATCAGTTCTATATGAGATAAATGTTTGATGAAATGTAAAATTTGGATATATTCAAGAGACAAGCTTACTAGCAATTTATTCGTATTGATTTCAGGGCCATGCGAACATACATAGGACTCATCCTCTTATCAGAATATTTCCCGTTATCAAAAGGTTTTCTTCAGATGTTTGCTACTTTGTTTTGATTATATTAACAAAAAAAAGCTTTAAAAAACACTCATTTTTAATATTATAATAAAGTCTGCCAGGAAATGATCAGGCAGGATCTGAATGTTAAGTAGAGAGCATACAGACGTTTTATATTACAAGTTCATTTACTTTTAAAAATTAAATACCTTGGTAATGGAATAGTTCAATGAGCATTCATCTGAAATACCCAAGATGAACACCACAATAATTAAGACCACTATTTGTTATGAGGAAATAATATAAATCAGACCAATAAGGAGATGTCATTTTGCTCTCTCATAACAAGAACTTAAAAGAGGGTAGATTTAGATGGGATATAAGGAAGAAATTTTTTACAATGAGGGTGGTGAAACAGGTTGCCCAGAAAGGTTGTAGATGCCCCATCCCTGGAAACATTCAAGGTCAGGTTGGACGGGGCTCAGAGACACCTGATCGAGTTGAAGATGTCCCTGCTCATTGCAGGGAGGTTGTACTAGATGACCTCTAAAGGTCCCTTCCAACCCAAACCATTCTATGAGTCTATGATTCTATGACTCAGAGGGACCTATACTCAATGAATACAGAAAAGGTAAAGCTACCAGACTTCTGTTTCCAGAGTTGACAATAAAAGGAAAAGCAGTAACTTTGATCCTAAAAGTAACTCATATTGAAAGCTGAGGAAAAGTTAGCAAGCAGTAAAAATTAAGTATGTTATTAATTTTAATAAATATATATTAATGAAAAAATGACATTTGAAAGAAAATTAGAACCAATTCCAGTCTTTTGTGCTTTGCTTTACCGCTTGAGAAAGAACACATTAACCTGCACAACCACAGCCAATGTACCGTTGAACCTCATGCAAGATCTACCTTACACTATGAAACAATACCCCAATACACTGTGCAAGAGATCCAGTTATTTTATGATCCAGGAATTTTAGAATAGCTGTCATCTTTGTTATAAAAGGCTTCTATAATCAGGGAAGAAGTTCACAAATGGCAGATTAAATGGGACTTAAAACCATGCAGGAATCAGCTACACATATGCAATCCTGTAACATACAGAGCGAGCTATCCAGTCAGTCCTCCCCACATCTTAACCTGGATTTTCTCACCTGGTTTGAAGACGAATCTGGTAGATATTCTCAAAACACACATCCAGAACTGGACCCAGGAAAATGAGAGGTCAACCCACACCTGACCCAAGATCCCTCTTGGGTCTCAGATGTGTTCTGAGCAGCCAGGCAGCACCAGTAAATGTATAGCCATGTTCAGGATAACTGGCAGAGGCTTGGGCACCTGAAAGGTTCAACAGAGCTGGGACTTTAAGCATTTCATGATGCCCAAATACCGTAGCACATGATTTGCTTGTGGCTCTATTCTCAACTTCTGGGAGAAGGTCTGCAGCCATGTAGTCCATGAAATATGGGATTCCCCATGCTTGTAGACCACAGTCATCATGCTAAGCTACCAACACAGACCTCAGGTCTTGTGAGGCTTTGGTCTTGTCCTGGACTGTCTAGAGCCATGTTTTAGTTTGTTTAGCTGTAACAGCAGTTATTGAACAACCAGGTGAGTACTATTCTTTTTTTTGTTTGTTTTGGTAAGATTTTATAGAATCATAGAATCATTTAGGTTGGAAAAGACCCTTAAGATCACTGAGTCCAACCACTAACCTAACACTGCCAAGTCCACCACTAAACCATGTCCCTAAGCACCACGTCTACAGGCCTTGGCCTTTTAAATACCTCCAGGAATGGTGACTCAACCACTTCCCTGGGCAGCCTGTTTCAATGCCTGGCAACTCTTCAGGTGAAGAAATTTTTCCAATATCCAAACTAAGCCTCCTCTGGTACAACAATTGTACAATCGTGTGGTGAAATACTCTCATATTTTTCTCATATATTTCTGTAACTAATAGATGATAATAACAAATAGTTACTGTAGGGAGTGAACTACTTTTTATACTCAAATAATGTGGTATGGAGGAGTACAAGCATGAGATGACAGCAGGGACCTTGAAAGTGTGGGCATAGGATGATACTGGAGGTCCCAGAGCTATAAACAGCTCACCAGCAGTCAGCTACTGGTTATTGAAGGAATGCAACCTTGGGAGCTGTGCAAAACCAGCGTTAGGCTTAACAAAACTCAAGCATATCCAGCATATGTAAACCACAACATACATTGCAAACCCTGATTAACTGCAGATTAATGAAGAAAAATCAAGGTGTAGCGTGTGTTAGCAAACACATGGAAATGAGCCCAGGCGTGAGGAGAAAGAAGCCATTAACATCAGCATCATACTCATCCTACAAAAAGACCTGTGATGCTGATACCTTACTGATTAGACTGTTAAGACTTCAATTAGATTAACAGTAACTTCTTCTTGTGTTTGCCTATGAGGTCCTCCCTTTTTCCCATAACAAGATTTTGAGTGTAACACGTTGGTGGGACTTCAAGCACCTATTCTGTAACTCAGATGCAACAGAATGGGAACAGATTGAGACAGTTTGAGATTGCAAAGGGGTGAATGACTGGAAGAAAGATAAATTGCATCACTGCACCATCACAGACTAAAAGGAAGAAAAATATAGCTGCCATTTTCAAACTTACAGAAATAGCTTTTATTACTTATATAAATATATTTTAAAGAAATTTTTATACATATATCCCTATATTAAGGGGGAAGACATTGTTATACAGTGTGACAAAGTAACAAGTACTCTTTTCTTCAAGATCTGGAGAAGAGAAAAATATCAGTCCTAATAACAACATTCAAAACTAAGATATAAATGACGAAGGGGTCTGTAAGAAAGGGAGAGGTGATAATATAATTCGTGTAATTTTGCTGACAGTCAGCCTCACAGCCTGTTCTGCCAATCACCAAGAATAGCAGCAGTCACCCAGCAAGAACTGATTACAGGCAGTGAAAGGTAAGGGCAAAGAGTTTGTTCCTTTGCTGGGATTCCCAGCTCCTCAAATGCTGAATATTTATGTTAACTTATCACTGCAGTTCACATATTTCAAATGCAATGCATAAATTATTCTTTATGATACTGAAAAATAAATGGCATTTTCTTATTCTGGACACAATAAGGTAAATTATGGTTAAATAATTGATGTCTTTGTTGCTGTCTTTTCTAATCCTGTGAGTGGTTAGTGAGAGCAGTGACTTAAATTTCGAATTATGATGAATCTCTCTTGCCTGTGGAAAACAGATCAGAGCATGAAAGAAAACACACCATTTCAGGTAGCTGCTGTCACAAGATGCACGTAAAATGACATCATCCAGTGCTAAAAGGCTACAAACACAAAATATGCTTTAAAGGTGCATATACCCAATCAGTCTGGTATTGCCTGAGATTGTGAGCATGTGTGTCTTGCTAACAGACACTCCAAAGATAATTAGAGATAGCCCCACAAGCATTTCCTTGCAATTTTTGCTGTAACAGGTCACAAGATACTTCTCTTCTTTTCCTCTGGGAGACTTCAGAAATTACTCAGATCCTTTCAGAATGAACCCTGAGTGATCCCTTCACTTCCAAAGCTCTCATCCATGCAGTTTCTTAAGTCTTTGCTCAACTTTTCCCCAACCAGTCCCACATTTCTGGAACCTTGTCGGACTGCTGACAGGATGAAATACATAGCAGTTCACATAGACATTCCTTGCTTCCCATAAGCTATGTGAAGACAGCAGTATAATTCATGTTTCTTGATATATCCCAAAGTCTGACAGTCTCAAATGTTACAGCAGTTAGCTAAAGATGAAACTCTGCTGTGTTCGGAGAGGAGTAAAAGAAGAGGAAATAGTTCTAAAGAATTTGCTTCCTTTGAAACATCCTCCACTATTGATGATCTCTCCTGTCATATCTTAAGCCTGTCTGCACCCAAAAAATCCTTTTGGATTCATTCAGTGTTTCTTGATCCCCAAATATCAGTCAGGAAAAAAAAAAAAAGTATGGATAATCAGGAGGTTGTAATCAAGTGTGATCTATCATTGACACAGTGATGCCAACAGTCAAGATAACCAAGCCTCATCCCTGCAACCCAGAGAGAAACAAAGGCCCAAAGTAAGCAAAATTAATCTCAGTACAGCTGTCTCATTCCTTTGCTAGTGATGTGCTGGAGCCCTCTGCAGCAATGCTTCCTGTAACTAGCTAGTCATGGCACTCCATTGGATTGCTGAATGACCAAGGCTGGATCCTTACAGGAAGTCCTATGAGACTGAAGAGTCCTGCTAGATTCAAATATTGCAGGAATACTCAGAGTAGCTTGAATGTGACCTCTAGGCCTAACACTGACCAGTCTAAAGCAGAAAGCTGATGCTTACCATTTCTGAAATCTCTGGCCATCTGTTCTCTAAAGCTTTACAATATTTATATTCTGCACTTGTCTAAGCAACAAGGCCAGCTTTGTAGCTGACTGATAATCCCACTCCCTGAAATTACATCATTATATGAGGAAAGTAGTCTTAATAAAAATGGGAGTGGGAACCCTTTCCCTTTTAAATTGCTACATCTAATGTCTGGAATGTGCCCATCTTTGTTTATGCTGTTCTATATGACTGAAACCAAGTCCCTAATGAGTATCATTTAATGCCTGCAGTGTCCTGACATTGCACTGGTAGAAATATTTAAATTCCCATTTTTGAGATAATTGAAGCTTGGCTTAAATGGGCTCCACAACATTCATTTTGGTCTGAACAAAACAATCATTTTTCTCTTTTTTTAATTCTCAGTGATGCAAAGCTAAAATGCCTTCCAGTGCCAGCTACATTTTGGTTTGGGGTTAGTGAAAAATAAAGTAATGCCTACAGCTGGTGATGGAAGCCTCATCCAGGAGATTCTCAAACCTGCAGTTCTGCTTTGCCCTAGAGTATTGACCATCTCTGTATTGAAATATTTACCAACCCACTGACAGCAAAACACATCTTTGCTTTACCTAGTCTCTTGGATTTCTTCAGTTCTTCTTCTGTCCTTGTGGATGCTAATAATCTAATCCATTACTAATAACGTCAACCCTATAAACTAATGAATGCAATTGATAAATTGTGTCTCAAATAGTACTTGCTATGCTCAGCATAAAGGCTAACTGTTCTTAGCTTGTCCACAATGCTGTTTTGTTTAGCTAGCCTGTAAAATAATGCCCGTTGTATTTTCTTTAGCTGCACACCATGTAATTTGTATTTGCATGGGGGAACAGGAGGAGTGGCTTTGAATAATGCACATTCAAAAACCCAAGAGTTCTCCACGGAAGCATTCCCCTACTCAACTTCCCAGGGAATTAGCACAGCTCAATATCTTGCAGCACTGGATCCTAAAATATCCTTCACGCCTCACTGCAATTCATTTGTTGAGTATACATGTACACAGAGACTCAGTTCCTGCATGTATCACTGAAAGTGGTTTTAGACTTCATTTCTCAGGGGTTGAATGTCATAGAAACACAGTTAAAAAGCATTTTCTGCACTTATTATTAACAAAGTCCCTTAGCAGGCCAGTCTCACAGCACAAAATCCACTCAAATACTCTATTGAATACACTGTAGTAGATTTATGGATGTAAATAGCCTTTAGCTTTTATCCGAAATACCAACACAGGCATTAAGAATGATAGCATTGGGACCTCTAGGTATATCAAACATGCTATTTTAACTGAAGTGGGGGGAGCAAGGAATAATAGCATGACTGTCAAAGAAACTGGGGGGGAGAGGGGGGGCAGGAATTAAACTTTCACACTCTGTCTCCAGAGAGACAGTCTTACTGCATCAAGTCATCAGACCTGACAGAGCTAGCCAAGGGATATTTATTGTGACACAAAAACAGATTAAAAATTGACTGCTTTATAAGAAAGCGTTTGGTTTTAAGCTCACTTGTTGTTTCCAGACCTTTTGAACCATAGCCACTTTCCAACCTGCAAAATGTTTCAAGGTTTAACACCTACCTGTTTCATCAAACATTGTATCAAATGCCCAGACCAGCTGTAGACCATCCTACTCCTCAGCCCAGAAACATGGTACAGCAGAAAGAGACAGCTAATAACCCTCGTCTTTCCTGGTGGGAAACTGCTTCACAGGGGAAGGCAAATCAACACATGAATTTTGAGCAGCACAGTCTCAAGAAGTGAAAAGGTGTCATCTCGTAGACCAAAGAGGATATTACTGCTTTTTGGGCTCGTCAGCCAGGACCAGATGAGGAGCCTCTGTGATCTGTGACACAGCAATTTAGCTTGCTTCATTACTCCTGTGGGATTTACCAAATTGTTTAGGAACATTCTCGTTTAATTTTAGGTGAACAAAAAGCAAGGGGCCCCACCGCAGCTGAGCTCTGTTCTTGTGCATACAGCCTTATGGTATGACCATGTATTGGCGACCATGTATTGGCTACCATGTTACGCTGTATCAAACCATTTCCTTCAATACAGAGTTTGCTCACAGCTGAAAAAAAGAATTTTGGTGTCTCCAGCTCTCAGCATTGCAACAATATTCAGTTTTACAGCACTAGCAGAGCAACAGCCACAGAAGTGCAGGTCCAAGTGGCCAGGAACGCTTCCAGGGGCTGTGGGTAGGTGATGAGGTCCCACACTTTCTTCTCCTACTAAATGAAGGAAGGATCTACCCTGCCAGCAGACAGCATTTTGTCGTATAGCACAGATGGGGGCTGTCAGAGCCCTGTCAGGACTGCTGTCTCTTACTGCATGGCACTGTTCCCCGCAAGCAGGGAGCACTCGATCATGGGTTTCAGGAAGGCAGCCATAGGGCAGGGATGTGCTGTGTGCTGCTCTCTTTATGTTGTTGCCCAAGTTGGTTATGCTTGAAGCCAGCTCTGCTTCTACATTATCTGCCTGGAAGATGAGCAGTGTCTTGTGGGAAAAGCTTCTCCTTCAACAGCTACACAGAGTGAAAATGTAAAGCACACATAATTGATGGGGGATGGTGTTGCAAGATCTGGGTATATAGAGGGGAAAATCCTTCCAGGTCCACACCTTATGGTTCTAATCCCACACCAGAAGATGAATCTGAATCAAGATCTGGAAATCCCCTGCTCTTCTGAAATTGTTATCTGTTCATAATAACAGTCCTGTTCTCTTGGAAAGACCCTGGAGTGCAGCCAGGTTCAGCAGTTTTACATAAAGACAGTTCCAAAATCCCTCACAAGCTAGGAAAACAGACACAGCTTTTCTTTTGCATGGATACTAAGAATCCACAGGTATCTCTGGAGGGGAAAAAAGAAAACAGACTTTAAATCCCTCACTGGCCCATCTGTGAGATAGTTTCCCTTGTTGCTGCCAGAGAACTCAAGCTCAAAATAGTCTGTTCAGTCTCACTTCAGGAGGAGAAAAAAAAATGAATGAACTGCAAAACTGAGACCTTTTGCAGGCAGAGAGCAAAAGAAAAAAATGACAAGTCTAGCAAATTCCCATCCCACAGGCTGCTGATAGCAGTGACCTTCTCTTGCAATTGTCCTCGCTTGGTTTCTGGGCTGTCCAGTGTTCTGATACTCAGTTCTCCCCATCTGAAATCCACAGACATTGCCTTAGTGATGCATAATCAAGTCAAAACCTGACTGCCCATGCAGGTTTCACACACAGCACTGAAGAGTGCAACACAGAGATGTTCAACCCTATGAAGTCCTCTTGGGTTCAGCAAGGCTTATTTAGTTCAGTCTTAGCAAATGACAGGCATCATACAGGTCTCATGCTCCATTCTGGTTAGTAAGTCAGAACGGTAGGGAAAATCAGGAAACATTCCCCAGGTGGCACATGTGAACTGGATCTGGAGACAGGAGGTAGAGCTGCTGGACCCAGACTTATTCTGATCACCCAGACTTACCAAGTTCTTCCCTCTCTCCTAGCATGTGAGATATCACCAAGTGATAAAAAGAGCAGCGCCCATGACAATAGGAGGAACTGCAGTAATAGGCTAAGGTAACAGTATTAGGCTTGTGCAGGTGCCTTGTAGCTGCATGTCATTGCATATGGGGCCTCATCCTCATCACCGTTTTCAGCGGTGCACCTCCAGAACTCACTGGCAGATAGCAGATGTGGTCAATGGGTCTATCTAGTGGAGAGGATCCTGGATGGGGAAACTAAATGTATTCCACTGATGCAGATGAGTGAAATGCAAGTGTAACTGCAGGAAGGGTGCTGGACAAGAGCTAGATATGAAAGGCTTGCTCTCAGTGTATGAAATTTTCCAGGTAAAGGAAAGGTGACAATAAAGATCAGCAGCACTTCTGCTTTTCCTCAGATGAATCCTTTCGAGGATTGTGAGGATTCATTTCCCTACCATATAATCACTGCTGTTCCTCTGCTGATTTTATTAGCTAATTTTATTAGCTTCATGGCTGGACCAGCAGAAGTAGACTCAGCTATCTTTGCATGATGTAG
Organism: Pelecanus crispus; assembly: GCF_030463565.1. Taxonomy (NCBI): domain Eukaryota; kingdom Metazoa; phylum Chordata; class Aves; order Pelecaniformes; family Pelecanidae; genus Pelecanus; species Pelecanus crispus. Next base: position 46,072,858 of record NC_134643.1, on the reverse strand, counting down.
TATGTAATCAACCACTTAGGGCAGATCTTCTATGCATCTAGGGCAATTCAGTACATGAAGGGCATATACTGGCCAGGGTAAAGGTACAGGGAGGGCATTGTAGAAGAAAAAGTATTAGTTAAGTCAAAGGACAAAGTTGGATTCATAAAAAATAAGCAGAGCAGAACCAAGCCAGGACATGATTTCTCTCTGATAATTTCTCTCCCCGCAGCCTGCCACCTCACTCTCTGGCAGGGCTAGGTTAGGGATACTCTTACTTTCCTGTGCTACTGCAGGGAACAGACCACAAGGTAAAGCTAAGTTTGTCCCTATGCCCACGCTTGAGTCCAGTGCAGTTCCCCAACTCACATAACACTCACCAACCTAGTTAAGAGTGACTGCCTCGTCTCCTATGTCTCAATATAGGTAGTGTCAGGAATCTAGAGTTTCACAGTAGGTCACAGCAGAAGGACATTACTGGAAAGATGCTAAAGAGGCCTATGAATCACTGCCAGACTGAGCATGTTCTTGGGGGAGACACAAAGAGTGCGCAGCCTGGGATGCCCTCACATGAATTAACATCAGGAACAAGCTGGCAACTGTCCGGCAGTCACTATGCTCAGAGCCACTGCCTCCAAGGGCTGCTCGTAAGGCACAATTAACTATATGTCCATGAGGGGAATTTGCTTGACTAGGCAAAGAGATGCAACAAAAGGTGGCTTCTTGTGCCAATGCAGGGAGATGGTACCATCAAACAGAGCTTCAGTATGAAGCACTTACAGGCTCATTGCAGCCACTGACTAGGTGAGATAATTCTGACCATCGCTGCAGCAACTAAGAGCTGGAAAAAAACTGGAGGCTCATTGTTTGATGATAGCTGTTGATGTGACAGGAGTGCTGCTACAGTGGGCCTTGTTCATCATCAGTGGCTGTGGAGAAAGCAGGGCAGAAGACTCCTGTGACCTGGTGTTAATCCCAGCAGTATTTGTCTATTTCTTAAAATAGTTTTTCTTTAAAAAGTTAGATATAAACTGTTGACAGCGCTGCAGCCATTAGAGTGGAAAAAATTGAGAATTTGTTCTCTGGCCTGAAACAGAACATGGGTCAACTTGAAGGCAAATTTGATGGCTTTGAATGTGAATGAAGAGCAAATTTACCAGAATGGTGTCATCTGAGGGCTCTGAGCAGATGGACAACAGCATGTGTTGGAGAATACTGTTAGTATAGTGCCAAGAGGAAATGTTCCTCTGAATATTAAAATTAAGTTATCCAAAAAATCAGCCAAGAACCTTAAATCTGTACATTTCAGGCTTCTCTGAAGGCATTCCATGAGGAAAACGTTGTACATGTCATTTAGTTAGATTCTGAACTGACTCAGGCACGTGTTCTCACATTAGTTAACTGCACTGAAGCAAGTAAGTTTGCCATGAGAGCAAAGATAGAGTATGCCCAGATGTTTGCTGTATTAGTTTTGCAGACTCTCCAGCTCAGGAACTAAGACTTCAAACTGCCTCTAGACAAAGAAGTTTACTAAAATACTGGGACTACACACAGTCTTATCAGCATCTGTACGCATCTAAAACACACACATGCCCTGAACCTGGTTTTGCCTCTGGGATGCACAAGGAAACAGAGTAATTTGGCAAGTTACTGTGACTGCATTGCAGTGACCAGATGTGATTTAATTGTTCACAATGTCACACAGATCAGCTCTGCACTGATGTTGATTGGAGACACGGAGATGACCATTAAACTGCTTCTTAGACCAAAATAACTTATTTATATTTCCCCTTGGTTCTCTTTCCTTCTGAAGACAAAGTATTATTCTCAACAACAACCATCAGTAGCCCTGACATTCTGGTCCCCAGTAGTACTTAAATACTGTCATCTCTTCTGAGCATGTAACTAAAAAAGCAGAGGAAAGCTTCAGTACAGTCATTATCTGTCTTCTGAAAGCTAAAATAAAATTAATCTTTTCCCTTTTTTTAATAAAAAGCAGGACTGAAACAGAAATGCTGCTGAGTTTCATTTTAGTCATAACACTTTTTCTGCAAGTTTTCAGTTTTTTCTTCTTCACTGTTTTGTTGGTGCTTTTTAATCCTCAGATTGACAAACCTGGTTATCTATGTAGCTTAATCAGGTAATTAATGATTTCAGGTAATACTTAAGCTTAACTTAAACCTCATATGTCTATAAACACATCAGCTTTGCAAGCAGCTTGCTTTTCTTCACTTCCCAACTAAAATCTGAAAATGCACTCTAGATCCCAAAAGGGCTTTTTAATCATATTTTAATTTTTATGGCTCAAAAAGGTACTTACAGACTACAGCAAAATCAGAGTTAATTACAATAACTCCTTGCAATCAAGGTCCCACCAATTTTCAGATGCATATCATAATGTCACTTGTCTCACATGAAAATTAACACAGGACTAACAGTTTCAGGAAATACAAGGTTATCTGTTCATACTCCCAAACTAATTAGCTGTGGCAATTTTATGGAACTGTGGTTTTTCCTTGCACTTCTTTTTTTTCCCTATGCCTACATACTTGACTATGCACCCCCTTGTAACTATCACTATTAGTTCACCACTGATAATTCTAAAACTATTTAAAATTAAGTATTCTACTGGTTTAATTTCCTTTAAAGGTAAGTATCTATTTCATGACCACATATTCTTTCTCTGCCACTATTCTGTATAGGGATGTTTTGATGGGAACAATGAGAAACAATTCTTTTTTATTTTTTTTTTTTCCACTCAAAGGGTTCTTGTTAAGAAATCACATTGATCCAAAATTTCTATCCAAAATGTATATTAATAGACTGGACAAAGAAGGTAGGTGGATAATTCATTATGCTGGTCTATGAGGAGAGCAAATCAATGCTGTTGTTCAGTTGTTCAAATAACTAAAAACACAATGAGAATTCATGAATTATGGGTATGTTAACACTACAGGTATACTGCTTGCAGATGAAGCCTGAACTGGCATTAAACTAGTTAACTAAAGATGTCTGTGGCCTCACAGAGGATAATTTACATTCTTCTCAGAGGTCCTCAGTACTGACAAACTTTAAGTCACGATCCAATCCTTAAAACAGTCAAAATAAGTAAGTCATGGTAACAAACGGAAATAGATTCAAGTTTCAGATTTCAAGGGTATCCAAAGGTGATCACGGATTGAAGGTCAGATTTGTAACTGCTTTTAAACTGCCTCCGTGCCTAAAAGAAAGGGTGGACCCTGCCCACCAAGGCACAGCCCACTTCCCCAAACAGCAAACATAAGCATACCAGCAACAGGTTAGCTTTTCTTAGCTTTTGTGATAGTTATTTTTAAAGAAACTACATAGACTTACAGGCTTCTATACACTATAGGTAGAAACTCACTGGACTGAGTAGAGCCTCCTCCTGAATTTCAATGTAGCCCAAGGAGAATTTCAGCAAAGCTCAATCCTGTTCTCCCTGTTGTCAACTGCAGTTGAATCTTTAACAAAACCAGAAAAAAAGAAAGTATTCTTAAAGGCCAAATTTGTTTCAGCGTTTGGGAAAACAATAATTGCACTATCTACAAAAAGTAATCCATTACACAATATTAGAATGTAAAATGAGTCCTGTAGGAAAGTACATCCTGTGGTACAGGGTAGTACAGTGGAAAAATACTGAACTATACACAGTTATGCACCCATAGTAGGACTTTCCAGCTCACCTGAAATATTATTTGCGATGGCATGGCTCTCCTGGGACAAAATGAACCGTACTTTTGAGTAATGCATATAGTTCTCAGAAAGCACTAAATCGCATTTCTTATGGGTAACTGATGCCGTTCTTTGCCCAATAAACAAACTGCTGTTAAACCGTTAGATTTCTCAAATAGCAAGTTCTGCCATGGAAACTGCATGGAAATAACCAATAGATTTTAAAAAAGGAAGGTTTCTTTCCCCTGTAGATGCAAAATGCCACTCAAAAAGCCAATCTGAATGATGACAAAAATCCTCAGTCTTCTGAGAATTCACAGCCCATATTACAACACTACTGCAATCTCTGCTTTTAGTTGTGCTGAAGTGCAAGGCACAAGCGAAGCACAAAAGAAGAGAAAAGGCTGAATGCATGTTCTGAATCAGTCCTAAGAGGTGATCTAGGGTCTGGAAAGTTCTCTGTACCTAGAATCTTCTCTGAAATAACCTGGAGTTTCATGCAATGTACAAACATAACCAAACAATATTTAATGGAGGGATGACAGATACAACTGATCTTCCTGCAAATTGAGTGTGTGGCATTCCCCAGAGCTGTCAAGTTGATACAAGAACAGTGGAGTAACACATTGCATTTAACAAAAAGGGGCATAAACAAGATATAACTATATCATATAATAAAAATTATCTATTTTGTAGCCTCAGGGTGAAATAAAGCAGCTGCCCAACAAACCTTCCAGCGTAAAGCTGGCTGTGAAAATTCCTGCGTCAAACTGAAAGTTCACAGGAAACGTAGGTAGGAATCCAAATCTAAGTACCCAAGGTGAAATTTAGCCCTGACAAGATGTTTAATCCAATGATTAATATCCAGAATACGGCTAAAAGGCATAAAACAGTTCTATGCAACCCAAACGCAGATTTAGCTGTGCCACTGTGGTGTGGCCTGTTGCCACACACCTCTGTAGCCACCATAAACAGGCCTTCCACCTCTCGTAGGGGTGGCTCTGGTACTGAAGCGAATAGCTACATTTACCACAGTATTCCAGGCATGGGGCAGCATCTTAATTAATTATCCCACGCAAAGCTTAGGACAAGAAAAGATGTGCTACTGTGGCAGCCAACGAGTGCATTCAGAGAGGTGCTGGGTTTTCCTGAGTTGCATTGCACTGTGCTGTGTAGAAGTAATTCTCTGGCCCTCATAGCACCAATTCTTGAGGGAAGCCAAAGGGTCATAAAAGTCATGAGAGTAATAGATCACAATCATGATCTCATCTAACCTCCTGAACACCTCAGCCATTCTATTTTTCTTTAGAAGTTAGATCAAAGCAAGTCTTTTAGAAAGACCTCTGATTTTTGTGAAGATTTCAAGCAACAGTGAGTAATTGGTCCCTATGTTATCCTTATTGCTAGAATAGTACATCTCACTCAAGGTTGAACTTGTTAAACTTCCAGTCATGGGATCACCTTATGTCATAAGACTATAAAGACTATAAATCCCCCCACTATTACGCCTCTTTCATATACATGGACCTACACACAGTGATTCCGTTCCTTCTTACCCTTTTCTTTGATAAGCTTTGGCTGAGTTCCTTAAACCTCACATCAAAGCTGATTTTCCATCTTGAAAGGCAAACACCAGATCTGGACACAGTATTCCAGTCAGTTGTTTTATGAATACTAAGTACACAAGAAAGATCATTTCCCTGGTTGTATTTGCCATTCCTCGTTTATATATTTTATATATATATAAAAATATATATATTATATATATATTAGCCTTTTTGGCAACATTGCACCCAGAACTTACACTGAGCCCGCTACATAAGAACACCCCTTCCCAAAACAATCTCCAGACCTTGAAATAACCATCATTTTCTTCATCGCTTGCTTGCAGCGGCATTAGAACACATTATTTTTTAAATGTAACAATTTAATCCAGCTATTCAGGTAATTCTCACCAGTAATTTGGACAGTTTATTACAGAACCATAGAATAATTTGGGTTGAAAAGGACCTGAAAAATATCCAGTCCAACCTCTTGCTCAAAGCCCGGCTAACTTCACAGTAAGAGCAGGTTGCCCAGGTCTTTCCCAGTCAGGTTTGACAATCTTGATGGCTGGAGATCTCACAGCCTCTCTGGACAGCAACTTCCAAGGTTTACCCACCTTCATGGTGATATTTTTTTTATAACCTCTCTTATCTAAAAGCATAGCCTCTGAAGCCTTTATATTGGGGGTTGGACTAGATGACCTCTAAAGGTCCCTTCCAACCCAAAGCATTCTATGATTCTATGATAGATATGGATATATGATATCCACATTTTAGACCTTTGTACAAAATACTAAACTTTGTTTAAAAATTTAGCAAGAAAAAGTCCACAGTCGTATTATTAGCAATAGCTTTATTCACTGGCACCTGACCGCTGACTACCTGTTAAAGATGTGTCATAAGCCAGTTTCCAGTCCAAACGATATAAAATCTATTAATTCCGTATAATTGGTTTGGTAAACATCATGTGATATTGAATTAAAAGCTCCAGTACAGCCCAAGGAATCAACAAGAAGACTGAGGCTCAGACCAGTTGCTGGTCTGATCCACCTTCCAAGTTGGCAGGCTGGCTGGCACTCATTCTTTTTGACTGCTAACTTTTACTATCAGAGTCCACTATTTCTCCTGGGAGCTGGCAAAGCAAGAGCTACCACACAGCTCCCTGCCTCGTTCCACCCCCTTCCTCCAGCTGCTGAATTCAGCTGGACAACTTCTGCAATATTCCCAGTTCAGCTGCTTAAAGTATTCCTCAGCTAGGTCTTTAACATTCTTGAGCATTAACTATGCAGCTATGCTGATTAGGAAATGTTCAATTTCAGCAAATGCTGCTTTTCATCTTCCTTGAGTGCAGCTAATACTCCCATTCAAGTCTCTCATCCAAGTGCCAATTAGCCCCTATGGCAGAGCACACAAAATCTGACCAGTGGTAGATAAAAAAGGATAAACCCAGCATAAGTTTATTGCTTTCCACAGGCACCCTGCTCAAGCCCAAACATTGTTTTTTCTAAAGTTATATGTTTCTAAAAAGTTATATGTTTCTAAAAAGTTATATATTTGGCATTAGCACTACATATTTATTGATAGAAAAGTTACTGTCATAACTATTTTGCTTCAAAACGTCTGTTCGCAAGATGGTAGTTGAAAAGTGCAAGTCTGAGAGTTATGAAGTCCTATATGGAAAGCAACTTGGTTGGGTAATTAACTTGGCACCTTACTTTTAATATTATTTAAACACACTTTTATGTCTGTAACAGATTTTTTTCAGGTGTCATAACAGTTTGAGTGTTGTCACATTAGGTTGTTATAGCTCCAAATGTGTACTTCTTCTTTGTTCAGGACTATGAATCCAATATACAGTAAAGTGACTACTTAAAAGGAGCTGTTAGACTTTATGTCAATCCAGCTGCTATGCAGGTACATAAAATCTGCATAATAAAAATCCTTATGTTAGTTTTTGATTTTAAAAACTGACTGCTTGCCAGGAACTGATTTCTTGTCTTTGATATTTTAGCCAATTGAAACATTTTCTTGTCAAGATACCCCAACGGGCTACTGTTTATTGTTTATTCATTAGAGAGATCTGTGCTGAATTCAGTTCATCAGAAGTGGGTGGTTCATATACATTATTTAAACTTCTCTAATTTTAAAGCAGCCGAATGTAATCTGCTCTGAAAACTTTTAATGGCAAAATTTCCACAGCTTCCCTAATTATCCATACTAGTGCTTAAATACCCTCACAGTTGAAAGCTTTTATTGATGTGCAACCTTGAACTGCTGTACTTTCAAGTCCCCCGTGGTTTGTCAGATCCCAGTGGGTGAGGAGAATAGTGCTACCTTCCCCTTCGGAGTGACGCTCCACCCCGTCCCAGCGCTCTGTGGGCAAACACAAGACTGCAGGCACCATAGAGGGCAATAGTTAACGAGGACGCCATTCCTCACCCAGTCATTCCTCTACACCGTAGGGAAGGCAGCAGAAACTTTCTGGGACTTTGCCAGGCTGCCACACCTTTCTGGGACGGCAGATGACCAGGTTCCTTTGACTTCACGTGAACGACGAGGGTAGGCAACCGGAGGGCTGCCAGCAAACCTGGCAGAGCTCCACCTTCACGGACGGTCTTCTGCGAAGGCCTCCGAGCCCACACAAGCTGCAGAGCTCCACCTTCACGGACGGTCTTCTGCGAAGGCCTCCGAGCCCACACAAGCTGCAGAGCTCCACCTTCACGGACGGTCTTCTGCGAAGGCCTCCGAGCCCACACAAGCTGCAGAGCTCCACCTTCACGGACGGTCTTCTGCGAAGGCCTCCGAGCCCACACAGGCTGCAGAGCTCCACCTTCACGGACGGTCTTCTGCGAAGGCCTCCGAGCCCACACAAGCTGCAGAGCTCCAACTTCACGGACGGTCTTCTACGAAGGCCTCCGAGCCCACACAAGCTGCAGCTGATCTGCAAGAGGCGGCCGCCCCGCGTCTGTGACCAACCTCTCGCTCTCCAAATGTGAGGACGCAACCCCACACTGTGGAGACGCGTTGGGCGTGCTGTATGAGAGGGCGTTGGGTTCCTTGAGGATGGCCGGGCCGCACCCAGCACTTGGAAAAGAGGTGATGGCCGGGCTGATGGTGAGGCCGACGGTTTGGTCCATCCAAAAGGGCCGCTACGGGCCACGTCGCTTCGGCCGAGGCCCTGCGCGGGGGCCAGGTCCCTGCCCTCCCTGCCTCAACCCCTGCGCCCAGCCCTCGGCGCGGCGCCTCACCCAGACACACCGTCCCGCCTGGCCGCTCACCAGACCCCCGGCCCCGGGACGGGGCGGCCCGCCCCGCCCCGCCCCGCCCCGCCCCGCCGCCCCCGGCCCAGGCGAGGCCGGGCCGCCGGATCCGGCCCCCGCCCGCTCTCCCCGCCCCGCGGCGCTGCGGAGCTCCCCGCCCTCACCCTCTCTCTCCCTCCGCCGGCCGCTGCGGCATCCCCGGGGCGGCGGGACCGGCGGCGAGCCGCCCCCCACCCCCGCGCAGGGCCCGGGCCGCCCCGGCCGCTGCGGGCTCCGGCACTGCGCCCTGAGGCGAGCGCGGCGCGGCGGGGCCCTCCCGCCAGGCCCGACCTCGGCGGCGCAGCGATGCCGGCAGCCCGCGCCGGGCCGCGCCGGGCCGCCCTGCGCCCGCAGCACCGCGGCGCGCCGTCTGTGGCCAGCCGCCCTCCCCTGGGCACCCTCTCCGCCCCGCTCGCCTCCTCCTCCCACGGAGCCACCCTCCTCCTCCGCCCCCTCTCCTTGCCAGCCTCCTCCCCGCCCTTCCCCGCACTCCACGCCGGTGCCGGAGCCGCGCGTCACTCGGGCTCCAGCCCCGCCGCAGACATGGCGACACTGACAGCGGTCCAGCCGCTCACGCTGGACAGAGGTAAGCGCGGCTGCCGCCGCTCCCCGCCCCGCCGCCCCGGCCGCCCCCAGCTCCCGCGCCCTGCCCGGGGGACCGCCGCGGCCGAGCGGGGGGGGTCTTCCCCCCGCAGCCCCAGCGCGGCGGGCGGTGGGGAGGCGCCTCGCCGCGGGGCTCAGGTGGGAGAAGGGCTGAAATGGAGGAAATAAAACTTTCTCCGGGCAGGGGGGCCGCGCTGGCAGCGCGCCGGCGGGGGATGCGGCCCCGCCGGGGACGCTGCTCGGTGCCGCTCCGCCGCCTCCGCCCTGCGGGGCTCCCCCTTGGGCGCCCGCCCCCGCGGCTCGGAGGTTCCCCGCGCCGCCGCCCCCGCAGGTGGCCCGGCGGGGGGCGGGGGGGGGGGGAGGTAAGGGTGGGGGGGTGCTCCGCGGTTTGGGCAGCGGCTCCGGCCGCCCGTTCCCGGCAGCGAGTTGGGAGCTCGCACCTCCCGAGGAGGCAGTGGTTTGCGGGCAAAATGCGGCGTTTTGTGGGGCTGGCGGAGGATGCGCGGGGAAGGGATCGGTGAGTGCAAGTTCGCTGTTCGCTGGCGTTAGCGATGGTACCCTACAAAACAGCGCGTCTGCCTCCTCCTGTGCACAGCTGCTGGGTCTGGGTAGGGAGAGCGGGTGGGTGTTTTGCTAGCCTTGAGGCTGTGTCGGTAACCTTCCCGAGGTAATGTAAGAGGGTGCTGAAATCCTGAAGTTAGGTTAAAATCCAGCTTTTCCCTCCGGGCTGTAAAAATTGGACCTCTTCCTCGCAGCGCATTTGTGCCCCTAACAGGGCTCAGCAGAAACGTTAATTGATTTCTGTGGGTTACAGAGGAGAGTAACTGACTGTTCCCATTTGGTTTGCTCCTTCGGCTCCATCGGTTAGCGAGGTCCAGCAGCTCCCGATACAACAGCCTGAATTGCCGGGGTATCCTTCTTCCTAACTTGCATCCAGAGGCTCCGAGAGGCTCCCAGCACGTATAAATCTTGTACTCTTGAAAGCATGGTTGAGGCCAGTGCTATGAGTTTTTAAATGTTTTTTTCCAGATGATTAAGATGGGCTTTTGAAGCAAGATAGAGAGCTTCTTGCTGTAAATCCTGTGCAAAAGAAACCTGATGAACTCAGATGCAAAATGATAAAGGAGAGGTAGGCACCTTTCCTGGAACCCGAGAGCAGAACAGCCAACGAAGTACTCTAAATACAGTTTGCTGGATGGCTTAAATTCCAACATTAGTAGAAAAGGAGAATCTAAAGTTATTTTTACTGACATAACAGTGCTAGCATGCACTTTAAATTAAACGCTCAGAAATCCATGTGTAATCTACAGTTTCACCTAATACTGTTTTCAGTAAGCAGGACAAATCTATTTCTTGGGAAAGGGTTGAACAGATGGCAGTCCATTAGCAAACCTGGCTTTTCAAAGGAAAGTATTACTATTTTGAAATTACACATTCCTTTTCATTACTAAAACTATGCTTTAAAAAATCCACAATACACAAAAATGCAAATTAGTCCCAATTTAAATATAAGCATCTGTTGTCTGTGTCCAGGATATGCCTAACCATTTGGCAGCGGTGCCAACATTTCAGTCTCCCTGGTTGTCAGCCAGGGCTGATATTAGTGCGAGGGAGGTAAAACATCACAGAATGATAGGATGTGACGTAGAAAAGGAAACTACAGATAAGAAGAAATAGATTTAAATGCTGAACCAGGCCTGCAGATGGCCATTTCATTGGAGGGATACTCTTCGTCACCTATAACATGTTGCTGCTACGTCAGCTGAAGAGTGGGCTGAAGCACCCCCAGAAGCAACCAGGGCGAGTGCTTCCAGATATTTCCTCTGTAGTCTTTCTTTCACAGCCATGGAAGAAGGAAAGTGCTACATGGTGAGATTTTCCAGATTTCCATTGCTTTAATAAAAGCAGACGCAGCTATGTTTACTGTCACTATGCTTTGCACAGCTCTGCTGTGATCTAGGTGCAGCCCTGAAAAGTCTTGTATGCTCATATCCACTTTGCCATGTCCCACAGAGAGCTCAGCGCAGCGAGAAAATAGCGAGCATTTCAGGAGAGGTGGCATTAATAACCTTGCTTTGCTGAGGGAATTGCTCCTTGATCTCTGGCCAGGACGTGTTCTGCATTTCCCCCTGCTATGGGTCACCGAAACGGTAAAACATCATATAGATACATACATCAGAAATCTGAATTACACTCTGACATGGTCTCCTTCTGGACAAAACATATTCACTGTGTTCTAGTGTGGAGATGGGAGCTTTCTTAAAGCCTGATGTAAATGGAATTCAAAACCTGTATGGTAAAATGAATTACCATTTAAAGGTGAAGGGCATGTTGTGTGTGAGTGATTGAAAGCCAATTACATTCTGGAAGATTACTTCAGTCCAAAGCACAGGAATTAATTTCCTTAATTCCTGTCATCATGTGCCTTTCTACCTGCACAAATGTGTGCAAGTTCCATTAGGGCTCTTTAATATGTGGAACAAGTTCACAAAATAATGGAAATTTTAATCACTTACAATTTAATCTCAAAGGCTTTTGCCTGACCTTTGCGTGGTGTTCTGCTGGGAGGAGGAGAAGGAATCAGCCACTCTTTCAGGGAGGCAATGTAAAGCAGTGGAGCTATGTGTGGGTGCCTCTTAAGGAGCTTAAGGAGGGTGGCCCCAGTGTTTGGGAGCTTTGGGAGGGGGAAGAGCCTGCCTGCTGGCCATCTTCCAACAACCAAGTAAGTCTTCTCTGCAAAAAAGTGCACCCTTCCTATCTTTATTGCAAATGTCTTACATCCTGAGTCGTTACCACACCATCAGTAGTCTCTGGTGTCCATCAGAGCTAACTGGGGGAATTTTTTAGGCTGATTCAAAGCTTAAACCCTGAAGGTATAGAGAACGATACCTTGTTCCAGGTTGAGATGGAAACTTACAGTGCTGTCTTTCATAAAATGACAAGTAAAAAAAGTAAGGTTGGGATTTTTTTTTCTTTTTCATTTTATGTTCAACGTTACAGATTTTTAAGTACATTTCCAGCTTAATTTACCTCCATTAAACAAAACCCAAAGCAGTCACTCCAAATCAAAAGGAAAATGTTTAAAAACACCTATACAGTTATTTTTTATTTCTTTCACAGGTATGTCTTTAGTAAGAACTTGGTTGACACTGATTTTGGTTACAGAGAGCTCTGGTTGCAGTTAGTTGGCATTTTCCAACAGTATTTATTTGTATTGGCATACCACTCATCACATCTTGCATGTTGTCTTTCTCTATATGGGGACAGGCAGTGCTGCCTTTGCCTCTCCTCTCAATGTCCTTTGTCTTCCATAGAGGCGTTGCCTCAGCCTACCCCATGACCAACAGTTGCTGCCTTTCCTTTTATTATCCAGAGCCCCATGTCTCCCTCGCATGTCGTCTTCTGTTGCCTTGCTCCTCTCAAAGCCTCAGTGCAGTTGATTCCATTGCTCTGTGCATTGCCCGTAACCCTTAACCATTTTCACTGTTCAGCAACCCAGTTTCCTCCTCTAATCCTCTGTTCTGCTGTCCCGTGACCGTCGGCACCTCACCAGCTTGATGTTGTCTCAACTGCTGTATACACATCCAGCAGCCATGTTCTGTTTTTCCCCAAGTGCGGTGTCATCTCCCCAAACCAGCTTAGCCTCCTCGCCGTTCTCCAAGGACCTCCTGTGAGTTCCTGCGTGCCGCAGATACACGTTGTGAGCAATTAGAAATTAAAGGAAGCTTGTTGTGGGTGGGATCGCTTAAAGGGTGCGTTAGGACAGTCTGATGGAAGCATTTTCTGCAAGTACCATTACATTCCCAGAAATATGTTGGGAGGGAATAGATTTCTGTGCTTCCCTTGGCACTCATTTTAGGAGCGGTCATATGAAGGCCTGCAAATTGAAGCAGACGTCTTTCTAGCTATGCATAATAGATGTTCCACTCTTATCTGAACTTCTTTATTTTGCTAAATGTCTGGCAAATTTTTCATAAAGCTTATCTTACTTAGAATTTTACTTCTGCTCTTCCCTCCAAGATGAAAATCTGCTCTGAAAGAAAACTGACCATGTATTTGCTCAGATTACTGCAAAACCTCAGTCCCTGTTCCTCTCTGCACAGGGCGATGAAAGTGGCAGCTTTAAAAGGGCATTTTTCAAAAGTTCTTGTTTTTGAAGCTATTATACAATTAGCCTGGCAAAGACCATCTCATGATTAAGAGCAAGGGAATATCTTTTCATGTGAAAGGGGGCTTTCAACTGTCTTTTGTTAATAATCCATGTCCTATTACATTTTTCCTTATACAGTTACTATTCATGTCACTGATGGTTTCACTTCTTCATGTGACTGAGGATAAAAGAAGAAATTTGAATAGACTGAATATACAGTGCTGATATTTTAATCCCTGTGAAGTTTCATAACAAGGTCATAGCTATTGGCTATTGACAACCAAATTTCTCTTGCTTTCAAATATATCCTTGGAAACTGGAAAGACTTCTTGCTGCTGAGCTGTAACACACTGAGTTCTGTTGGTTTTTTGTGAATTCAAACAAATAGTTTGTGGAGCGGATGTCCCAAAACTTCCTGAAAATCCTTTATAAAGCATGATGTTCAGTGACGATAAATAAGAATACAAATGGGCTTGGAATCGCCATCGGCTGTTAGAGGTGGTAGACAAACTCTATCAGATGTGGTACTGGATGGCGTCTGACCATTAATATACATTGTTATTTGCTAGAGTACTCCTCCTTCCTTCCTCTTCTCCTCATCATTTTTCTTCTCATTACATTCTCATAGCCTACATAAATGAGGATTTTTACCTGCCTGTGCCCATATATATGTCTAGAACAGAAATTGTATTGAACCTAAGTTGTGGTAGGCTGTGCATATATTAGTATAATGTATATTATCTTGGGAAAAAAAATATATAACGTACTCATCAGGAAGAGAAAGTCAGATTCATGAAGTGTGAAATACAGTCCTTGACAGAGGTGCAGCATAAGGCCAGATCTCTCTCGCATGGGGTGAAGCCCTGTGGAGCAGTGCTAAGCGACGTGCTGCTCCCCGCCTGGCTCCCTGTCTGTCACGGGGGTGTCTTCTCTTGCTCCTCAGCCTAACGTGCTGGAATTGAAAAATACTTCTGCCAGTGCCACACGCTTTGAGTCTAACGTTTCTCTGTTTGGTACGCCAAGTGAGGACATCTAAATAACCAAATTCATTCTTCCAAGTTAAAAAAAAGGCCTATTGTTTGTAGGAACAGAAAAAAAAGGGTAATTCTGGTCACAGGCTGAAATGTTTGGGTTTTTTTTTACATCAGTGTGTCAACATTTCTTTGTTTTTTTTTTTTTTAAATGTATTTTTATGAAGGCGTGGATTAAGGTAAGCGGATTGAGCTACTGATTTATGGGTGGTGACTGGGGATGTTTTGTGAGGAGCCATGCAGTTCAAGTGTTGGTTAGTTAAGCGTGCAGTTCAGCTGTGCCTCCTGCAGCACTGGAGCTAATACCTACTGAAATGTCATCTTTGGTTTTCATGAGCGGTGTGAAAATACATGGTTTGGAAAGTTAAATGCACATGTCCAGCTTAAATGTCTTCGGCAGTACAGGCCTGATCTAACGAGGTGCTGGGGCAGATGGCGGCCCAGGAGCTCCGTGCCAGGCTGAACGTGCCTGAGGCGGGCCAGGCGCCCGTGGGAGCACCCCCCTTCAGCCGGCCTCGTCCTCCCAGAGAGGGTCCTGTCCTCCCGCCCAGAGTGACTCACGGTGATGTGGAAACGGGGTTTTGTCAGGGCACAGGTAGGTGGAAATGAACAAAAGTTCGTCATATCGTCTTCGTTGTGCAGCCGGTGCTGCAGGACCCTGACGCGGCTGGTCGTCAGAGAGCAGTGCCTGTACACAGACACATACAAAACTCGTGGCAGCTTTTAACATTAAGTCAACTTTGTGGAGTGTAGAGGGGGGATATCTTAAATTTCCAGCCATGTTTCCTTCAGGAACACGTAACGGATAATAAGGTGTAGCTCTGCAGAAGCTGGATATGCAGTCAGGAGATGTTTGTGAGGCACCTTTGAGAGAGCAACCGGACTCAAGGTCGACCGGTGCCTATGCGGGGACCTTGTGATCCTCCTGCTCTGTCAGACTGAAAATATTCTTTAGCCATGGTACCAGTGAAGTAATCATTTTAGTCTATCTGAATGTATCGTGTGTAGAGCAAAGTGGTAGGCTGCGCTCCCCTGTATGTGTCCTGCTTCTGACCCCTCAAAGGGGACCTGCTCCTGCAGCTGGGTGAAGGGGATGGAGGCTTTGACAAGCCCCTGCACAGGTGCGGGGTTCACCATTTGCAACAAGTTCCAAGAGTGTTAATGATTAGAAAACACAAGGAATGCTATTTTTGTATGTAGTAGATGTATACTTTGTATCTACAGATAATGTTGAAAAAGAAGGATTTGTTTTGTAAATAACATCCCTGTGCTGGATCCTACAAACTTCAGTTTCACACTGATGTCTCAGAGACATTTGTGTAACCACAGAAAAAAGGATTAACCTCTTAATGTAATTGTAAGTAAACAATTTGCTTAATTCCATCCTATCGCTTGAGTTGGACCCCTCTAATGATATTATCAGACAGAAACTTTTTCTAAAAATGTGACAAATTACTGAAGTCATCAGCTTTGTGCAGGGGATAATTTGTCCTTTGAGTTCCCTGTTTCAGGACACGTTCCTGCACATCTCTCCTTAACATAGATGACGCTCATGCAAGTGCAAAAAGATACAGATACAAGCCTTTGGCTGACCTGTGTTATTCAGTTACAAAATAATGTTCTTGTAGGTAATGCAATAGAACTTGAAATATGAATTATGTAAAACTATTGATTTTAGTTAGTCATTAGAAGCACATATAATGAGAAGTTGAGGATTTAAGAGGAAACCAAGCACAGGCAGGTAGGTAGTGTTATGAGAAGCACATACCTGTAAATTTGTAAGTCTGCCTTCCATCACGCACGGTTAATTTTTTTCATGTGATGCATTTTTGACATTTTAAAAATAATACTTACTAATGTGCTGTAAACTGTATATGTATGTATAAATCCAGGCATTTTCAAAGTTAATCTCAGTCAGCTTAATCTTCTTTTGAGATATTTGCTGGAGCATCAGCCTCTGAATGAGAAACATTCAATCTGTTAATTCTCTATTCAGATGAGATGATTTGATTCAGAAATGCATATTTACATACTAACAGTGTTTTCCTGAGTATTTAAACCACAAGCTCAGATCTTAGGTATGTTAAATACAGAGGGAGGTACATACTTGTACATGTACATACTTGAGAACTTGTTTCACCAGGGTCCAAAACAAGGTGCTTAAATAAACCCCAAATTTCTAAAATATAATTCCACTAAGGTACGAGGAAATGCATCCAGCTTCTCATAATGAGTTGTTACATTAGTGCTACTTTACCATTAATCGTAAAAAAAGAGAGAAAATATTTTGATTAGAAAACTGTGTTTCCAGAAGAGATTGGAGGAGGGTTGTTTTTTATTTAAAAGATGGAACAATGAAGTATCCATGAATACACAAAGCATCAAAGAATTGATTTTAATTGTTTCTGTATAAACATGGATAATTGTATAAGGAAGAGTGTTGCCCAAAATAGGCTCTTAATTTATTTCTTCTACACCAAAATTACATTTTTACTGGTTCTTTTCAATAGAAGCCCTTGTTTAATCACTAATCCTTCACATCCATGAACTCTTTAATTTTCTTTTTCAACTGTGTTTTCTGAAAAAGAGTAAATCTCCTAGACATTAAGGTATCAATCCCTCTACAATCACTTAAGCATCGGGTAAGAATGTACTTGAAATAGATTAGGTGAATGACTGTGGCCATCAGCAGCAATCTTAGCCCTCAGAAATTTATTTACCATCACCTTACCTCTTCACTTTTTGATAGATTTGGCAGTGGTATTTTTGTCAAATGCTATTTACTCAATCAGCACAGGAGCAAAAGGACAATATAGCTGTTCTTTATTATACAGAGCCAGACCAGACAAACTTGAAGAGGGCATGATGGCTTTAAAACCTATGAAGCTGTCTTTGGAAAAAGAGGTGGTTCTATGTCTGATCTCTGCTGTAGCCTGATAGTCTTGTAACCCAATAGTAATAGCTCTGGAGTTTCTACTAATTTATACAGCACATTTTGCTTCCTAACAGTGCAACCATATCAAAGTATGCCAGGTATGCTCCTCATATCTTAGGTAGATACCTTGTGAAATCAGGCTGCAACCCAAGATGAGTTCCAGTTCTCCTGCTCTTATTCTCAGCATCATTCAACACATAGGACACCAAGCAACAGCACTGCAAAGGTGACAGTGAGCTTTCTGTTTCTCACAGGGGTTTTCTGTTTCAAAGCTTGGTTTGTAACTTGCAGCAGCAATTCAGGATAGTCACGGCTTTCTTCTAAGGTCATATTTGTTTCAAAGTTGAAAGTTAAGAGTGGTCAGTCATTGACATCTACCAGCAACTTACCTGTGCCACCTAGTTTTGCAGGGATTTATTAACAAAGGGGTTTACTTATATTGCTTTCTTCTTGCTGTTGCAGCTTTTCATGTACACACTTTCAAAGAACAGGTTTTTTTTTCCTTTCCTGAGAAATGACTACTATGTAGCCAGCTACCAGGGGGATTCAATCTGCAAAAAGCAATATCCTAAATCCACTAAAATTGAAGAGATAATATTAACTCTCTTCTCGTTACATGAGCCTACAGATAAAGTCGTGTTAGGTATGTGTACATAACGACTGCGTCGCATCCATTGTATTGCACAAATGCCATCTTTTCACTGTTGTCTCACCGGAGTTTCAAACCACCTAGAAAAAACAGAAGATAAAATCGTGATGCTAGACTTCAAGTGACAATTTGTATTGTCACTATGTACAATTGCCAGTAGCCCACAGCCATCTTTCTCATCTTTCTGGTAATAACAGAAAAAGATTAAGACTAAGATTAGCTGGAGAGATAAGAACTGAGGAGAGGCAGCAGGAGACTCTAGTAATGACATACAAGCAGAGAAGAAAGTGAGAGTTACTGCTTCGGCTCAAATACAGTGCCTGATGTGAAGGAGAATTAGCATCCCTAAGTTAACCTTACCTCCCTTTGTGAGACACCTGTTGGGGCCTTTTTTTCCTTCTTCCTGTCTTCTTCCCTGCTAACAAAAATCTCTCTGATGCAAACTAAAAACACACGCTGAAAGTATCAGTGTGGGAAAGGCATGAGGTTGCCCATATGGCCAATACTTTTGTTTTGTGACGTGCACACAGGACGCATAAATACTTGCTTTTGCTTAGGCAGGGGAGCAAGAGAATGGATTTCAGCTAAGAGAAAAGTGTGTTGGTTTTCATCCTGTTTTTCTTTGTTCAGGCAAGCTCATTCCTTGTAATTTTTCCTGTTTTCTGCTTCTCTAGCTTAGTCAAATTTTTAATTCCTTCACTGATCTTAACATTTTCTTTATATACTTGTAGTTTATAACACAAAAGCAAGTGTTCTGTTAAATAGGGTCCTTGGGGTATGTTAATGTACCAGACTTTTTTTCTTTTAATCTGGGATCAGAGCCTCTAAGGTGTTTACGTTTGCAGTTTCAGCAATGTGTCCAGTGTGCTTTTGTCTAGAGTTTAAAGCAGCTCCACTCCAGCATGGTGAGCGGTGTCTGCTGAGGCGGAACTGATCCTACAAGATCAAGTGATGTTGTGATCAGGAGACAGATGAGGCTGGTGGAGAGTTATCAAGGCATCTCTTTACAAGACACCTATGGCTACAGGAGGCAGTAGACAGCTTCCTTGTTTTCACATAGCTCAACTTGTAGGATCTTAATTCATTAAGGCCAGGTCTATTCACTGTACTGAATTTCTCAGGGAGTTACAGCTTTGCTTCAAAGGATTTTCTTTTTGTCATTTCATAGTTTCAGGAAGTCAGACAGAACACCATTTTACATGTCCAGTGTAGGCAAATAACTGCTTTAAACACCTGAGATCTCTCTTTTTTAAAAAAATTCTTGCAGAAGGACTGAGAATTAAAATAAATAACATAAAGTCTGAAACTACAAAATATCCTGCTTCCTGCAGGAAACAAGGGTTAGGTTTTTTATTTAGGGAATGAATATATACTTAAATATTCATTATATATAAAATACATATTTATTTGAATACAAAATAAACTTTAAAAAAAATTTTGTCTTTTTATATCATATTTGTAGCTGCCTGTCCCTAGTCAAAAAAAGGACCAAAAAGCATGTCTCATCTGTTCTGTTCAGCAGTGAGTGGCTAGCTATAAATCATAGTTATGATGACAAAGAGCACGTATGATTAAGCAAAATAAAGTCAAAGCTATATACAAAGGAAAAAAAAGGAAATTTACCTTCCCTTTTCTCTACTGCTAATGCAGGGGAAAAATCATGACATTCTGTTTTAAGTACTGTGTTAGAAAATACCATAGTTTTTAATGCTCTTCTATTCTTTGCATTTTCAGCTTTATTGTTTAATCTTTTCTCTTAAAGCATAATTTGGTAACTTGTTTTTACACTCATGCTATGTTCAATGCCTTCTATACAAAAGCAGTGGGTGCTGCCAAATGTAAAGGGTTGGTGTATCTGTAATTTCTTGATTTCTCACAGATGGCAAAATCTTCTGGTGAAAATTTTCAAACTCATATTTATGCACCTCGTCATCCTGATTGCTTTAGAAATTGCAATGAAACTAATAATTTGGAAGGATAAAAATTATATCAGTGTTTAAAAATTATTAGGTTTTAAGGTTAATTTTAAATGCCCATCTTTGAAAATTCTGAATTGCATTACTGCCTCAAATTAAGCCAATGAAACTAATCATATTGAAACAATCCTGAATTAACCATTAATTCAGTCTTTACTGTTTTGTGATTTATTGTTATTCCTTTAAAAAGCAACAATGGAAATGTGACAGTACCAAGCCACTTTCTCTAAGTATCTGATGAACTGTTGATAGTTTTAGGAACTCTATAGATCGATCACACACACACAAAAAGCAAACAAAATCTGAAAATTGCTGACAAAGATGCTCCTGTGACTTACATTAGTTATGTGAAGGCTTCAAGTGAAAAAACTGAGGACTGGCTCTGTCTGTGTAGAGTAATGAATATGCTAAGAAGATTGACCAAAGTAAAGCAAATCCAGTTCTCCCAGTGAGCCTTCATGGTAGGTTAAGGCTATGAAAATCCTTAGCTGAGGAGAACAGAAATCATTAGTTAAAACTTAGGAGAGTGGGAATATGGGGGGAGATTACTGAGAACATTGTAGACATTGTGAGGTTCAGAGAACATAGAGAAGCGTATTTTTTCATTTAAGGGAACCTTTTGAAAGTTGCATTTGAACAAGCTGAGCAGATTATTCAGGAGCAGTATGCCCGAAAAGGCAGTATTTCAGTATTTCAGGCAGAATGTCTGAAACAGCAAAGTGACTGAAATTGCTGGAGAGCCCTAAAGGGCTTTTGTGGTGTTGAGGATCCTGGATGGAGGGGTCTCCACACAGTTTGCTGTCTGTATGTGGATCACAGGTGTCACTGCTTTCCCTGCAAATAAACTGTGTCCTTTCTATAAGTAATTTTGCAAAATGTCTCAGACCTTTGCTGTCATATTCAGGTGTTCCTGCCAAAGCTGCTGGGAAAACTCATGGTGTATAACACTGCCTTGGGGGGTGCAACAGCTGGGTCACAGGCTCTGTGTCTGAGAAATGGAGTGGAGCAGAGAACTTGGATGCCCATGGTGTACCAGAGAAGGTAGAGCCAGACAGAACCTGGGTGCAGCGCAAACATATAGAAACCTGTAGACCAAAACATGGTTTGATGACTAACTAAAGAAAATGAGTGTGCCCCAGGCAGCGGGGGAACGTGTGTAGAAACCCATGGGGATATGCCACTAATGTCACTGGGAACAGTCATTTCACATCAGGCAAAATGAGACAGAGATATACTCAATCGTATTTCATGGTTGATTTTTCTCATACATTAAGAAGAAAAAAAATCCATAAAATCATTGGTTAAGGCATTTTTAAAAGCTTTAAGTAAAAAATGCATTGACCTGCCTGCTAACGACACTGTTCTTGTCAAATGTAACCGTTCTGAAGTATGGTGTCTCCTGGACCACATGGAGGTAAATTTGCATGAGTCATTCACTATATATCTGGACAGTAAGAGTGGGTTTCATCATACTGATGTAGATGTCTAATACGTAGGATGAAGGCATTTGCATCTGAGCTAATCATCTAGTCTCCCTTTATAGTCAACAAAGGGAACAGGCACTCCCAGAGTATGATTCATCTCATCTAAAATAGGTCAGATGAATTGTAGCCTCAAAGTGTCTGTTTTTCCTCATTGACTGTAACAGCAGTCTCGGGTGAGTCGCTGAGCTGTCGATGTCTACATCACAAGTGTGGCAAGTTGAAACCCTCACCTCAAGGTGAATCGTGAGAGCTCTGTATGGTTGTGCTTTGTTATATTTATTTATACATTCATAGTAATGTTTAACCACACGAGTGTAAAGTGACACTGCAGTAAATCTATAACTACTACCCATATCATCTAAACTGGAGTGTGAAAGCACTGGTATTATTATTATTCTTGTAATTAATTTGAATAGACCTCACAGATACAGACTATAAAGCGTTGAATAATATTGCTGTATTCTAACAGCTTAGCTCATTGCTCCCTGCACATTGAGTCTGATTTACCATGGTGAAGTAGACCTTTATGCTTGCTGATAAGCATGAAATTTTAGGCAAGACAAACATATTGACTTCAGTGGGGGAAAAAAGGCTGCTCTTTGCCTTGATTTTTCTGAACTCTCCAGATTAGATTAAATAAATATATTAAATTAATGGAAGAGCTGTTGTATTTCAGGAGAGCACTGTGCTGGTAGTAAGGAACCAAAGAGGTGAGTGGAAGCATAATAGGCAGTCTGGTATTTGACACCAGAGTAAGAATCGCCGTGTTGTACAACACAGTGACTGACAACAGAGCTCTACTAATATGGCAAACTTTCAAAAGATACACGATGAAAATTTTCCAAAGCTGGTGCTTTAACCATGCAGTCACATAAATAGTTTGATGCAATGTGCTAGGGCTACTGGCTATGAATTATGAATGAACTTTGCTAATCACCATGGAATTCTGATGGCCCAATCATCGATTACATGCTGTCATTTGATAGTGTTTGGAGAAGATTGCTAAATATAATAAAGCATCCCATGCGGGCTTTGGGAATTGTGATAAAAAGTTGACAGAATAACATTAAGAATTCTGGAATGTATTCTCCTGAGCTCAAAGGAATAACTAAACCTGAACAAAAGTATTGGAGGAATGAAAAACTACTGCAATTATAAGGACGTTATGTCATGCAAATTCTTCACCTTCAGCCTGATTAAAGATCTTCAAGCACAACAGAACAGAGCTTGAAAATTGCCAGGATTATTATTCTGTAATGCCATGGTGAAGCTAGTGAATATTTTAGAGACTTACTGAGTATCCTTGCTGTCAATTTGTAGTGATGTTCCACCTCTTTGAGCTACCAAAGGGTGGTATCTATGCAGCACATTTACTTCTGCTAGTAACCAGCATTCTAATGCAGCGAATGCAGTCTCAGGAATTAACATGAATGAGACAGCAGAAAGACCTCAAGAAGATGAGAAGCCTGTTCTCTAATATCTTTTTAATAAACACCTGATCACCATATTTTGGCTGGGAGCAACCCAACAGTATGATTCTAGAGTAGTTATCAGAGTACCGAAATACTATGTTTCCGAGTAATTACTGTGTGAACCCAAACTAGTATTACACAGCATTGTTGCTGCTATTTAGTTGCCTCATAGTCTTTTAAGTCAGAGGATAATATATTTATTTTAAGGACTGCAGACCAATAGTTGACTTGCTCATAGACTAGCACAAGAGGGGAAGGTTGGACACTGGTAGATGTACAACAGTTTTCACATTTTGCAGTATAAAGCATACAAGTACATTCTTCTTCTGGTATTAAATGGGAAGCATTTAGCATGCTAAAATAATTTCCTGCATTTTTCTTAATAATTTTTAACCTATCTGACTAAATTTGAAACAAACATAAAGCCTACACAAAATCTACCAGAGAGAAACCATAGACTGGACAACTTTCACAGGATGCTGGAACCTGGTCTACCCAATTTTAACAGTAAAGTGAAAGAGCACCAAGCTCGGACCAGCCAGGATTCTTTCTGTGGATTCATAATTTGCTTTTGAGTTGTAAAAACTGAATTGTAAAATATTGGAAGTATCATTTACTTTTCAAAACATCCAGCAAATTAAACAGGTCAGTCTATGTTGTGCATTGCTAGCTGTTTGAACAAAAATCAGCAAGTGAAAACAATGTGTGACAAAACAAAGTGATAATTAAGCCAGATGACCCTTTTTTTCAACTGCACTGTGCTATATGGCTATGTGTACGTGATTCAACTTCATTTGGTATTGCATGGGAATGTTGCACTTGTATCACAGTATGGTATCTTGCTAGTTCTATGTTCTAGTGATTCGTCTCTTACGGTTTGTGTAGTAACCTCCTGCTTGTGTCCTACTAGCAATGCAAATGAAACTTCATTCAAGTGAAAATACAGAAAGAACACTTGAAACGAGATTTTTTTTCTGAGAGTCATGCTTTTCTTTTGATGAGTGCACTTGATAAAATGCCTTCCACCTACCCACAGCCCCCTGCCTTCTCTGTGTTTCACTGATAATGTGGCCCACCACACTGAAAGAGTATTATTTCCTGAAAGGCTGTAGGCAAGCATGATGATGAGAAGACAAAAGGGGAAGTGAATGTTAAACAGAAGGGGAGAGGAAGAAATTGTGCATATGTATGAGGAAGTCAGAAAAAAAATAGTAAAAAAAAAAAAAAACGGTGTGGTTAGAGTTGGATATAATAAGGGGGGAAAATAAGTGCATATTCCTTTTAAAGTGTATGCATCACAGAATACAGAGGAATAATTCTATTCAAAATTGCCACCAGTTTCTGTGGGATAAGAATGTGGGAAATAAGGATAGATTCCAAGGACAATAGCATGAGTTTAATGTTAGTATAATGGAGTTCATATTTTGGAAAATGTTTGAGTGTAGGCAAAACAACCCTTTTCAGAAGCCATGTTTAAAAAATATCTTTGCTTGAAGGACAAATCAGAAATAAAAAGCAAGGGTATTTTATTTACACAGAACTTAACTGTTTTTAACATAATTCCAGGAATTTTTTTAACATATATCTATATAAATACACACACACTCTTTTCATCAGTTTGCACTTTCTACAAGTATGTAAGAAAATGGTATTTAAGAACAATTCCTTGGTGATAACGATTACAAGCAAAGCTAGTTACATTTGTAATCAAAGGAGGATTGGGGACAAGAAAAGTATCCCAGCAGAGGAATACCAGTCCTTCTCAGACATATGACAATACTCTTAATTGACTTCAACAGGGGTGGATTCCCTGCTATATGCTTTTTTTCTCAATGTAACTTTGAAATCTTCCTCATTGCCAGTCGCATCACTTCTTTGAACACGTGCCTCATTTTCATTCTGTAGTTTTATTCCATGAAGCTCTTTATTATTCTATATGCCCTCTACCATGAGCAATATCCCACACAATTCATTGCCAAATTGAGCAAGCTGTGGGCCTAATTGTGACAAGAGAAAGATGATCGCTTATTGTTAACAGATATGATAGGTGAATAATAAAGCAAGAAGTTGGGCAATAGCATTCATGCATTTTAGCATGTTGGATGAATTTAGAAGTGTGGAAAATCAGAATGCTCTTGGGATATTCTGATTTTTCTTTACCCCAAACCACTTCTTTGTCACAAAGTTAAGTAATGTACTATTAGCAAATGACAACTTAGTCCACAGTTTTGCCTATAGGACTACGTACTAAACACCCATGACAGACTTTTCCACCAGAATATGAATTTATAATTTTTATTGTAACACTCATTACTTTAGAAGTGATTAATTATCATCTGGAGTCTGGTCTGTGCCCTAGGGAAATGTTTAGACCTGTACTTAACTCTTTTAGATTGATTAATGTACCTAAAGCTATTTATGTTTCCTTCTGGATCAGAACAGATTTGTCAATCGGTACAAATTTTTCATTGAATATTGTTTAGTTCAGGACCATAGCAAATGTGGGGTGATTCACAGAATTTTCAGGTGTGGTGATGAAACTTCTAAGCAACTGCAAAATAGCAACTAATCTCTCATCTGTGGCACTGACCTTCTACAAGTATAGCTGGTGGGAGGGAAAGACAGTTCGAAACTTATGTGAAATGGCACTGGAAAAGACCCTGGTCTGATTTAGAATATCTGCATAGCCATATCACATGAATTTCAGAGGCCTTATCTGATCTATTATGGTAGGCTGTTGAAGCTTTTTCAGAATAAATTATCTAATTGCTTTGTGCTGTCTGACATACCAGTTTGCACCAACTGGTACTAATAACCGGGGAGTGCTAACTGCACATCTTGGGTGGCAGATACAGACTTTAAAAGAAAAATTCCAAGGTAAATGATTCGATAGTTTTGTTAGAAAATCATTGTGATATTATTATTACTGAGAACATTAAAAATCATGTGTGTCTGTTGCATCATATTTTATTTAATGCATTGCTGTTCTTTTGCACTCCACTAAAATGGTTCTTGCTAAAGAGTGTACTTACCTCTTCTTAAATCTCAAAACCATCCTGTTCGATGCATTAGCTGCTATCAGTCATATTCTTCTTTCTAGAATCTCATTTTTTCTTGGTTTCCATGACCTTATTATTTCCCAGATCCCCTCTTAGCTTTCTGGTCATCATTTCAGTAAGTGCTTTAGAGGGCTCTTTCTTTGTACACCTCCACATCATCTCTTCCCTCTTTATTTGCAAATACAGCTTCAACTGCTGTCTCTCTACATGCAGCTTACAAACCTGCGTCATTAATCCAGACCTTCTCTTTCCCATCACACTAAGGTCTCTGTCTCTCAGATGATCCCTTTTGAATGATACTGGCTGTGTCTCTACCAGCAGATAGTGTGGAGTGGAGAAACAGGGGCAGGTGAAGAAAGCAAAAGAGGTGGTGCTGAGGACCTCGCGTCCACATGGTGCGCATTGTGCAGAGAGGTCATTTCAGACTAGCTGTGATCCAGTAACATGGACTGCATGCCCACTAGCAGCTGAAGCACTGCTTGGAGCAAAAGCACAGGTGCAGTCTTTGAACACGGGGTTAGGGTTAGTTTCATCTGAAAGATCATAAGCTCCAAGACCGCTCTGCAATGCTAACTACAGCCCAGTAAGTGGAAACATCCTTCTGAAAGAAAAACTGTGTGCTTTCTGCCGTGCTTCCTCTCATATTTAGAGCTGTCTTTTGGCAGATGCCTATAAAAAAGCTTGAGAATTTTTTGGGTGTTAATCTACTATGGCACAACCTGCCATGCTGACTGGTTGCCTGCTTCTTTTAATTGAATTGTAAATTTTTTGAGGTGTCATCTTCTCTTTTCCTAACAGTGATGCAGCCAGATAATAATTATTTTGTTATAAACACAAATATATGATTATGATATTATTCCTATTGCAGCTCCTCTGCTGTCATCTCTTTTCTATTTCCAGAAAACTTCTCATGTCTTTGTTGTATAAGACATCTGGTCAGTATAGCTCAGCTACAAGCCAAGGATTGTAAGAACTGTTTCAATTAGCATAATCTCCCAGTCACAAACAGTACAATCTTTGTCATCAGAAAGGAGAATTATATAAGGTTGCTTCTAGCCATTGTGGTCATTTTGGAGTTGTGTGGTTGGGGGGAGGGTGTTTATTTATTTTTTGTGCAGTTAAAGCACAGAATTAAAATGCCTCAGATATTGGTTTATCATTTAGTACAATGTGTTCATTTAATCACTAGGATACAGACCTATATTTAGTAGAGTGGTGTAACTGGCCAGTAGTGGCTCTGGTAGCTATGCAAAAGACACTAAAAGATGTGAGAATGACCACACAGTCAAGACAACAGCTTTGCCAGGTTCAACTATACCAGCAAAATTACAGGAAAAGCTGCAAGGTAGCATTAAATGACCCAGGAGGAAAAAACCCTCTATTTAAGCTCTATCATCCTGAAGACTGACAAGGATATGTATTGCTCAGTTTGCTCCTGTGTGTCCCTTGCTTGACTAGGCTAGCCTCCATGAGACCAGTCACTATTTCTTGTGCCCCTGTGTCCCCAGCCATAAAGGATTGTTGGGCATCTCATGGGTTGTTTGAGGGGTTTTTTTTAATGTATCTTAGCAATAACTGGGTAAATTAGGAACTAGTGTTAAAGAGGAAAAATATTATGAGAGTGAGAGTATGAGCACGGTTCAGCTGGACCCGATTCCTGCTCACCACTCAATATGGTTACTCACTTAAGCCTGCTCTTCAGAGACACTTCAGTCTTTCCCTTCACAATAAACAGGTACTTAAGGAGAATTCAGGGCACCAAAAATATTATTACTTGTATTTCTGTGGGTCACACGGGTTTTGTGTGGCAGATCAGGTCTTTGGAGACCTAGACAAGAGCCTTACACATTTACTCTTCTCTAGCAGGCTTCCTGTTCTTCCCTAGCAGACTTTTACTTGCCTTTAGAAGACTTTCTTTATCAGTAGTTGATACTTAGATTTAGATTTATGAGAAGAAAATATAAAATATTTTTCTTAGGTGTTGTCATCCTGAGGGTGCTTTCATAGGGACTCAGCTTCATTCTTTCAGACTTTCTAAAAGTAGGCCCCATACTGTTCCTGTGCTACTTTCTCTTAGGCAGAAAGTAAGAAATATTTTAGGTCTGCTAATATGGTTTAGCTGCTTTGAACTGGTAGCTTTGTTCCAAAGAATGTTTGCAACTAAGACTGTACCTCATGGTGTGTGTCTGCTGTACGTGTACCTGCGCAGTTTGTCCATACTTTGGGATTTGGATCTCTGAACAGCACTGTTGTTACCTCTCTGAGGCGGGTATAACACAAGATTAATATAGTATGTGTTGCTAAAGCTGATTTTAAATTTAAAATTACCATCACTGTGCCCCTTTTACTCACTTACTAGTCACTGTTTATACTCATGTGTATTCCTTTTTTTCCCCCACTCAGATGTTGCAAGAGCAATTGAGTTACTGGAGAAACTGCAAGAATCTGGAGAAGTACCAGTACACAAGCTACAGTCCCTGAAGAAGGTGCTGCAGAGTGAGTTTTGTACAGCTATCAGAGAGGTATGAAATTGAGATTTTTAGTTATTTCTCAGAATTACATCCTTCTGAAAAGAAAAGTATATTTGCTTTTCAGTGCTGGAGAAGCAGGAGTACCTTGTATAAAGGATGATGGATGTGAGATGTGTTTGTAGCTGCCTGCTACTGCGCAGAATGCTGAAATTACTGAAAAGCAGACACAGAACAGTTGCGTCAGCAAGGCATCAAGCCTGAGGCAATTAGCCTTGCTAAGGAGAAAGAGTGATTAATTAGTACTTTAGTATTCTGCTCATGCTGTTTCAGGGTCTGTGCTAACCTGTACAGCACTGTGCTGGGATATGGGGACATGCCAAATTGGGTCAGTGCAAGCTTAAATGCCTGTCCTTTGAGCTCAGGTGTGTGATAGGGATGTGCTGATAAAATCAGATTGCAGTGAGAGACAAACAGTGCAAGCACTGAAGTTAACTGAAGTCAACAGGAATCTTGGCGTGAAGTCAGTGGTCAGGTCCCAGTGGGTCTTGCTCCACGTGTCAGAAATCTTTGTCAGATTGCTAAGAACTGTCGTCATTACCCTGCATGGTCAGGGCCTTCCTAAGCTCTGCCCAATAGTAGATAAATGATAATTGTTTTCTTCTAGTCAAGCTAGAGAAGAAGAAACCCCCTTCCTACACACATACAAGCAGTATCTTTAAAGCAGTTAAATTACAAATACTTCTGTTAGAAGTTTCTTAGACAGAAACCATGAATTAATACAGCATTGTGTCAGACTTCTTACCTACTAAACTGAGTGCTGTTAGCCTGCCAGACAGAAGCAGCTCTAAATGCCCTAATGAAGGCAACATCTTTTCAGCAGAAAACCTGTAAGAACTTCTGTTTCAGTTTATCTATCTACTGCCTGGAACTAATCCTCCCTCACTGAAATCAATGGAGAATCTAACGTTCCTTCGATGGTAGCAGGATTGAACTCCTGATAACTAGGCAACAGCAGCGCATTGATTGAGTGGACTGCTGGGTGGCTGCAAGGAAGAAAGAGGGGAACAGACATTAGTTTAATAAGCAAAATGCAATGAATTCTGTGTTTTATGGAATATATTCTTCAATGTGAGAAACAGAGAGAGGCTTCCACTTAATTAAATGGCACTTTTCAAGGCTTTTTAAAGGGAATAGTGTTCCATGACAGTAAATAATGGCACTATGTACCCTGAAAAGCTGATATTCTCACTAGTTCTTTCATTTAACCAACTAAATGCTTCTTTAATTGACCACAGAGCGTTGTAAAGTTGTGGGGTTTGGGGTTTTTTTTTTTTTTCCAGATAGCAGAGCCTCGTACTCCAATTCTTAAAGGGAATTTTCAATCTTCGCAGCAAAATCTTACCAAATTTCTATTCATCTCTGGAAAATAGTCTTAGCAGAAGCAAACACAAAGCTTGTTGAAGCAGGTACAGAGCCTAGGAAGTAGGAAAATGGCTTAGACAAATGCGCTCTCAGTTCAGTGAACTGAAAGCAGATTTTGACAAAATCATCTCAGTGGCACAAAAGGTCTTTATAGAGTGTTGTGTAAAGACTACCTGCACATGACAGACTATATAATTACTGTTAGATTCTTACAACTAAATAATAGTCACTTTAAGGAGCCTGGAGCTAGTTGTTACACAATAATGGAGTGCTGATGAATGAGCAGTTACATCAGTTCTACCAACTACATAAACAAAACCATTTATTTCTTTTCACATATTTAATATATAATATATATAATATAACCTATCTATCTAACATATCACTATCAGAGAACAAAATTTCTACACGCAAAAAAATTATTAATGCCATTCACCACTATGTCTGTAAATCTTTTCTTAAAAGAAATCTTCAAATGTAAAAGGCCCAGTAACAAATCTTCTTATTTAGGGAGAGTGGGAGAACTGACATATATACATAGCTAGTACTTCAGGTTGTTCAACATGTGGCTTCTCTTTTCAATTACTTATATTAAGCCCTTGGCAAATTTTTAGATTGTAACTCTCTTTTTTCCCACCAGTTGAAGGGTTGTTGGAAAATTACACAAAGTAATTTCTTCCGTTTTTTTTTAAAAACTAATAAGAAAAGCATGGAATATTTTAGACATGTTACATTGTTTAGACATCTCCAAACACTGCAGCAAGGGCTTGGAGGATATCTGAGCTGGGTCTTGCCGTTAATCAAGGATGCCCTTCTTGCATGTCCTTCATGTACATTGGAGTTTGTGAAAGACTGATAGCTACTTTATTGAACAGCACAGTCTTTTCTGACCATATTTGAGCTTGAGGTAGCTGAGGCTAGACAGAACTCTCCCTGCAGATGCTCCCTCACATTGTTTATCTTCTCTTATGCCGAGTGTAAGACATGAGAGTGTGGCAACTAGCTTTTAATTCCCTCTATTAGTACCTACCTAGACTAGAGCAGAAAAGTTGTTGACCTTACAAGAGAAGGCATGACAGTCAGTTGGAAGTAATGAGAAAAGTGGGAGTTGTTTGGAACACAAGACCCTTCCTGGAGAACACAGTGAAGCAGACCGGGTGTGAGCATTAGGTAGGAGTAATCAAAATGGGATGAGGAGCAGTGGCAGGCTTTGTATTAGTATGCAAATTCTGGAAGAGGCTGCCTATTATATGTATGCAGAGATTCAGATCTGCAGTGTGGTGTGTTCATTGTATAATGCAAGATCTGAACCTAACTTTCTTTCATCAGAAAATATAGTAAAAGACATTAAGGCTGACTCCTGTAGTCCTATAAACCCTATAATGGAGGAGCTTTGGAAAATAAACATTTTCTTTTCCACTCTGAGAAATTATGGATACTTAACTATCCAGTGAGTTTGTTAAAATATGTCCCAGAGTATTGGGCTGAGTGCAGTTGAAAGGATCAAAGATAAAATATAATCCACACAGTATTGATTGAACGTGACTTGTCCCTCCTACAAGTAGAAATTCTTTAACTACAGGAGCAGGAGGTCACTTTTATGATCAATTAGCCTTTAAAAATAAGAGGTATTTTATTAGCTGACATACATTCCAATCTAATGTGTAGGAATCTATTAAGTAGCTGTAATGAATTGTATTTATGGGAACTTATTTAGTAAATCAACCCGCCAGTTAAAATCCCCACATTAATATCCCATGGAAATAAAATCTTTTTAAAGTGACTGAGTGAATGAAATTTAAATAGAAGTACTCCAGCATTTTTCTAGGATGCTATGTCAGGAAATGGTGATTAATGGTTCTCACTTAGCTAAATATAAGTACCACCAACAGAAGTATTCTGTCTGGCAAGAACATGTATTAGCTCTGAAAATAGTAGAAAAACTTGAAGTATGTAATGGCCTCAGTATTTCCTCTTCCCCTGAAGACCCCTATACCAGAAAACAAGTTAACCAAAGTCTGGTCACATTAAAATTGAGTTTTGAGAAAAAATTCAATTGTGTTTTAAAATTACTTGTTTCAAAAGCTCCCTAGCTACATGAAGATTAATTAGCCTTCTATAGCCTTGTCACCTGGCAAAAGATGCATGAATCTTGTCCATTATACCATTAAGTCCTTTACCCTTCCATGTTTTTTTGCTGTTTATTCAAAGCTGTTGTTATGTTATAGTCTTCTGATTCCCAGGAGGTTACTGGAATAGATGAGGGGCAAGGCTACGAAAGTGGCTGCATAATTGAGCTACTGAGAATGCATATTCACATGGAACATGAAACTAGGCAACCTGAATTGATAAAGTGACTTTAATTGTTTTAAGTTGGTAAAAAGGAAGTCATGAGAACTGTAAGATAAGGTGAACTTCTGATCTGACAAGAGACCTTTAAAGAGCTGTAGGCACAGAAGATAGAATAAACAGTTAAGCAAAACACACTAAATCATCAACAAGAAAATGTGGCATACCTTAGCAGATTATGGGAATTTCATTTACTGTTAACATCTGGTAATCAGTACTGAAACGCCAGGAGAGTAATGGTACAGCTTGATAAACCCATGCATCTCCTGATGAGCGGAAGTTTTGTTTCAGGTTGATTCTCAAGTTTCTATTTCTGTATGTTAAATAAGTAAAATTCAGGTGTGTCTGGCTTTCCTCCCAGCCTTCCTTCGCTATTCCATTTTCCACTTCAAGATTAAATCTAATGTTTTTCTGTATGGATATTATTTAAAAGAAAATCTGACTGGTAAATGCCTATGGTGAAACATTTGTCAATACCAAGAGTCATCACATCAGAAGGTCTTTATAAAAATGTGGTGTGGCAACCAGACACACAAAAATAACCATTATGTCATTCTGTTATCTTATGACTCCCACCAAAGTATCAGGTCATTGCAGAAGAGCACTTTTGCAGGACTGGGTCACTGGCAATTGTTTCTTAAAAGGAGGAGCAGTCAACACAAAATACTCCACTTTGTGCGTTTTGTATGAAGTGTAACAGCATGTTGTCTTTGAAAAGAGTTCAGTTTCTACTTCAGGAGTTTAAAACTTTTAAATTTACTATAAAATTATCTTGTGGACAGAGCATCCTGGACATTTAAAGACCACTAGTGACTTACAGGCAAAAAAATGGCAGTGATGATGAGGTCTGGATGGCTCCCAGTTACTTCAGAGATATGTTTGATTATGTTCTAGAATATTAAAAACATAGTTTCACTATGTGATAGGTAGAATAGTTCAACAAGCCTAGTTGGTATATTGGAATGATTTCCTTTCATTAATAGTTTTCATTTTCGTGCCTTCATAATCTGAACGCCTGGAATCCCAGTGCTGCTGATATGCAATGTGTTATTATCTGGTCATTTCCTCGAGCTGCCTACCTGTGCTTTTTGTTATTAACCCTGATACATGTCTTTGCAAATATTAGGGAACCAGAAGAAGGCTGCTGGGTGTTGAAAGCTGAGTATGGTGATACTGTACTCATTACTTTACTGTGATGCAGTGTGTGATGGCAGGAGGCTGGCTGGGACCCTTAGCTGTTCACTTCAGATATCCCAGTGCGGTGGTGCACTCCGTTTTAAGGAGCTGCGCTAAATATAACAATCTGGGTATTAGCTGGACTCAGGCAAAATTCCTGATTAATTCTTTTATTAAAATTTTTCAGTTAGGGTTTTAATGTAGGAGTCATTTAAAGTCCTGGTTTCATTGTGTTTCAAGAATCTCAATATTTGTTCAGTTTGCAATATAATGCTGTTCCTCCACCTCCCAGACCTAGCCTCTGCCAGACCTAGCAGAGTTCCATTGTTTTCTGCCTGATGAATCCCATTCCCTGTAAAAATAGGGGTTCACTAGGCCCAACTCTCTTGCTTGGCACCAAGGGCAGCCCCAGAGTTCAAATCCTGCCTTGTGTTACTCTTTCTTTTTACTGGGAGCTGAATATTTGTAACGGGGACAAATACAATTCCAGTCAGTCTCTCATCTCCACAGGGCAAGCCCAGCTTTTGAAGTTTTTAAATTATAAGATGCAACTTCAGGAAAAAAAAAAAATACATACGTATCGAGAAGACTTACTGCCATAATTCACAGCACAGAAGTGTGATTAAGGCTCAGTAGGAAGCCTGACAGCTAAAGCCTCCTACTGTCACATTTAGCCATGCGAACAGAGGTGTTGGGTCAGGATTAAGCAAAAGTGGTATGTTAGACTTACTAATAAGGCAATTAGTAAACGAAAGGGCAATAGGACAACTCATAAGAGTAAAGTGAGTGAGATTTATCAACTCAGATTTGCAACTCAGGTCATAAAAGCAGTATGGTTATATTAGCATGATGCTCCATTAGATTGGCTGGGAAGCAAAGTTCTCTTTAGGCTAATCTGATACCTTGTTATACCTTGTTCTGGTATTCCAGACAGCTTATTCAGAATTACGGCACCATTAATTTAGCAGTAGCACTTATGCAGCAGTAAATACGGAATTGTGCAACTGGACCAAATTCATTCAGATTTTCACTTGCTTATGCATGGATTGATTTGTACCTTTCATTAAAATTTGCATTCCTGGGTGCTATTTGTAAAGTTTCAGCATTTTATCTTTTTTAGATATTGGGGTGGATTATATGTCAGTTGAACCAGTACAGCTTACCTGAATTGTGGGGCTTTGCAGCATTTGCAAGAATCTTCTGCTGTACCTTTCCGTCCCCTTTCCATTACCAGTGTCCCAGCAATGAAATGCCAAATAAAATAATGGTAAAAATTTCCACTAAATCAGTACCTCCATCACTGTTTGGAAAGGCCTTTACTTAGCTTCATTCAAAGATGACAGTATGGCAAAGTAGTAATGTTTTCATGTTTTACAGAGTTTTGCTTTCCCTCTCCTGCTTACAAGTACTATATCCATAATGATGAGTTGAGAGAACAATTTGTAATGTATGTAAATTAGGGCAGAAAAAAATCAAATTTCAAAAGATGGGCTGCCTGCTTTTTGTCTTGCCACCATGCTGTATTAGACATTTAGAAAGTTCAGCAAAAAGCTTAAGTTAGCAGTAAACACAGATTTTTTTTTTTTTAAATTACCCTACTGTGTTCAAATATGTGCTGGTTTTGAGTGAATGTAACAAGAAATTAAGCAAATTTTGAAAAATAATGAAGTTTTGTTTACTGCTTTATGGTTGGAAGCATCACTTTGTTGCTTGCAAGCCCTGGATGGCATGAATGAGAACTTTTGGAATGATTACCTTGTCACTCAGCAGATGGCCTTCATTAATGGCAATTATATGAATTTACCAAGCTGCCCAAGCATTATCTGGGAGATGGCATTATTAAGCCTCTGTGCAATTACTAAGTCCCTATGACTTCCATGACTTCGCTGCAGGAGATTTAAAACAGCTGCTGTTGTCACATTTTTTTAGCTGCCTAGAGCTAAATACATTGATTTCACAGATGTAGTACCCCAGAATCTGGGGCCAGACCATATCACTGGTCTTTAATCAGTGCTTTCTCCCATTGGTTTTGATTAAAGATCAATTTTCAGAGTCAGCTGATGGCTATATATCTACTCACATTTGTGCTCTGCTTGCGTAGTTGTGCCTTTCACAAAAGATAAATATTTTAGTGCTGCAAGAGTCCTGCAATGTATAGAATCAAAGCAATGACATATCTTGTTCACATCACAGTTTATCTGCATTGCTGTGCCATATTTCCTAAAACTCTCTGGTGAGTGGTGCTCAGGTGATGTTCTTAGTTCTGCACACAGCTGCAGTTGCATGCACTGCAGAAGGTGACGCCACTGGAACATGGGCGATGCACCTCAGCATCTTTTTTTGTTTTCCTGGCATTATCATTTTAGTTTATTGTTGCAGTATCATATTTGATTACATAAACCCCTTAAGGATAAACAGAATAGCCTCTGCTGCAGTTCATCTCAAGCCTACTTCTTCCTCTTGAGAGAAATCAGCAGCAAGGTGAACTACCAAGGAATATTTATGCTGACAAGTTGTTGGAGGCCACTGCACCTCTGTTTCTGCCTTGATGGAGCCTCAGTATCCCCCTGCTTCTGCTCAGCTGAAGTCACTGATGAGACTCCTGAGAAATGCTGCTCAATCTCCATTTTTTAATTGTGCCTTCAGAAAAGAAAAGCAATTGTAAAACTGTTTTAAAACTCCATTTTAGCTACATTTTTTGTTGGTATTTAAAACAAGAAACATCAGCAGTTTCCTTCCTCCTCCCTGCCTTCGCAGCTCAATAGGAACACTTGAGATAAACTTGCATGACGGGCTCAGGTTATGTCATGTTTCATCTAGGTGCTGATTTTGGCAAGGTTTTGCCCACTCTGCTAACGTTTGGAATATGGCTCTTGCATACGGCAGCCCCAACAGCATATACAGACTTACTGATAAAATGGAGTAAATTAGTGTTTATTAATGCTTGATATATTCTTGAACTGAAAAGTAACCAGCAGTGAAGTCTAAGAGAGAGAGTTTTAAATTATGAGTTATGAATTCCAAGTGGTCTTAAGGGAATTAGCTAATCGCATATGTTGCTATTTCTTTTGATCCCAGTACATTGCAGTAGAAGCAGCAAAAGACTTTCAGGGCAGTATTTTGCTAAAGTTCAGTGAGTGCAAAGCATACAGTTTCTGAGACACCTGTAACATTGTCTTCAAAGATGCCAAATCGTAGTTGCCATTGACTTAGAGCAGAGTATAGAATAGTGTGTAAGGAACATGAAATAAACTAAATGACCCAATCATATTTTTATTGTTCCTAGTATAAGTAATTTTTATTTCCAAATAGAAGCCTATTTTTCATTATTCTTAAGAGGGTGCCAAGCAACTTTCTATTGACTTTACAGTGTCAGAGTGATGTTTCCAGACAGAATCAACATTGGAGGGAAGAAGAGGGGGCACACAGAGGTCTTGTGTGTCCTAACAGCAACACCAGGAGTGCTCCAACTGACTCATCCAATATGTCCAGAGGATGTGACAGCATGCGTTTCCTGGTACATCTGCTATGTTCTTCTGCTCGCGCAGAAGGGGGGAAAGAGATTCTGGACCCAGCCTGTAACCCCTGTTGGGTTGTTTCTTGGACAGGCACAGCCTCATATGGCAAGAACTCTGGGACCAAAACTTGGTTCAGCTTTCAGATAGCAATACAGATACTGTCAGAGCAGAGTGAGCACCACCCTTTTCCACACAAAAAATGCTGGAGCAAGTAATATTTTGGCATTTTAACTGGAGCCTCCATGAAGTATTCCACACAAAATTAAAATATTATACCCTTACAGTGATTATACTTCATTTATTTTTAACAATGTTTCAGGCCTGTGCTGGTTTTTTCCTACTGCCTAAAGACAGCTTAATAATGCATCAAGATTCGGATCGTCACTTTGGTAAAACTGACCTAGTTTCCTCCATAACCCCCGCCCCCCAAAGAAGGAAACTTCTAAATAAAATATCCTCTATGAAAATGTAAAAGCCAACATTCATAATACTTCTTCCACATGTTCTGAAATTAAAACTGTCTCATCTCCTCAGGTTGTTAAACAAGTCCAAGTTTCATTTACAGGTTTGAGCTTTTTAATGGGTTAGCATCCCTACTGCATGTGGCAACATCCATGCAGTGTTACTTCATGGAAGGGGTTTGTTATGACAATTGTGAAAATGATACAGATATTTGGTTTTGAAAATACATACCAACAGTTTTCCCGATGCAAACATGTAACTGCTCAGAGGCTAACAAAAGTTTATCATGTAAAAATATTCAGAATGCCAGCAACCTTGAATGACCACATTCTGTCAGATAGAAATAGCTCATTAATACAGACTAGTTGTCACAAAGCAGCTTTTTCTACAAGTTGTCCAAATTCAGTAGCTGCAGGAAATAACTTACATAATACAGACTTTTTAGTACTTACAGTAAGCCCTATAATAGATCACATGCTTTCCTCTCGAAGGTACTTTTCAACCGTTTCAACCTCACTGTACTCACTGGCATCCATCGACTCATCCTTTTGATGCTCACAAAAGAAGACCTTTTGTCAGCTAGCTCTCAGAGACAGAGTGAAGATGATGTACGGTATACACTGTGAACATGGGTGTGAGATTGCCTAATTCTGCTTCTGTCAGGATTAATCAAACATGTGGCATAGGCCTCTAACAAAATGGGCCTTGGTGATTCATTTGCTCCAACAATCTTGTTTAAGAAGAATCTAAGTGTATTGTAACCTTGAAGTTGTGGTGCGTATACATAGCATCCACAGTGTTCTTCCACAGCCAGTGGTTTTCTGAGATTGTCAATGTCCCTCACAAGGACTGCGATTTAGAAACTCTTCTCAAATTCTCTTTCTCTTCAGTCATCCAGAATAGTCCCTTCCCCGTTATTTTGTAATTAACTACCAAAGATAAAAGTAGCTATTAAGACAATGAAAAAACAGTGTTAACATTTTTTTTGAGTCAACTTGATAGATAGAAAAGAAAATCAGCCTGCTTTCAACTTCCCCATGGAACTACTGTCTTCTAGACTATGGCATGTGACCATGTTTAGTACAGTATCTTAGCTAGGGACTATAGCTCTGGTGGAGAAAACATGCTTTTATGATGTAGCCATGCTTTCCTGAGCATGCTTATCACATGAGATAATTTTAAAAAGCAGAACACAGGCACAAACCCAGAAATTCCACTTGATATTCAAGAGATACAAAACTAAACACACTATCACTAGAGATTTTCCATTTTCATTAGGTTGCCGCAGATTTATGGCTGAATGGAAGCACTCCAACTACATTGGTTTTGAGCTTGAGTAAGGTTACAGAGGTAAAAAGTCATTATGAAAGAGGAAGGGTGGTCTGGTAAGCTGCATACCTCCACACTGCTTACATACGCTTTTGGTTGTGTTTGACTTGTTCTTTTTTTTATGTCCTCATCTGTTCAAGTGTCATCTTAAATGGACAATTAGATCGGTTTGTGGGTTATTTTGTAGAAAAGCAAATACTGTTTGAAATCTCGACAATCCTATCATAAAGATATCCAAAATGAGACAGACCTGCAAATAATTCCAGTGGAGAAGAAGGAAAGGTTACCAAAAGAGATGAAAAAGACCACCCAATTAAATCCAACATTTATAACTTGAAATTGGACAAATTTAGCTTAGAAATAATCCATTTTTAATGGAAATGCTGTTAACCAGTTGACCAATTTCCTGAACAAGCTGGAGGGTTGAAATTCACCGACCTTTCTCAAGACTCTGTAGTTCAAGCAAAAATTATGATTGGCAGAAATTACCAGCTGAGACTCCATGGTTTATGGTGTACAAGAGGTTAAGGGTGACCAGAGTCCCTCCTGATCTTTGTAGCATTTAAAACTTCCTTACCCGCTCATGTGGTAGAAGTATGATCTGAATTGAGTGCTGAAACACAGCTCTGGGGGAGTCTGTCCAGGCATATGAACCAATGTAATCCCCTCCACAGACATAAATGTATTAGACTAAGAATGGAAAATACAGGCAAGAGGTTGTGGGGAAGGAAAAAATGCCAAATAGAATGTGAGGAGGTAAAAATGATGAAAACAAAGTAGAGCGGGGAAAAAAGACACAACTGGTTTGTGCTGAGGTGGAAGTTTGCCCTCAGAAACAAGGCATTCACAGCCACCGCAGTGGAGGTCAGCAGCTCTCCAGTGCACCTTTGCACTGTAACTTCTCCCTGTCACAAGAGCAGGCGTCCTCCTGCCCCAAGGACTGGTCCAGGCACACCAAATGAGATGATGTGTGAGTCTCACCTCCTAGGTCAGAAGGAGGCTGAAGGTCTGAGAATCAGCTGCAGATTTTGGGAAGAGGGGAGGAGAGACACCAGCAGCTATGCTGAAAAAACACAGACATGAGCTCTTCTCAGCATGGTAAAAGACTGATCGAGATACTCCTTTCCACTTGACATCTTAGAAGGGAGAAATATTTACTTCATTCTTTCCAACATACAAAGGCAATTAGGAAGACAGGGATTCAGCATAGCTGATGGCAGAAGCATCATACAGAGGTATAAGTAAATAATTTCTCTTTTATAGCTTAACCTCAGTTCTGCAAGGATGCACACATGTATACTGTTCTATTGACATGACTACATAAATGCAATGAAACCAATTATGTCTTCCTTGTACTGGTTATTCTCATGCTAACTCTCCCCTCTGTACTGTCTGTCAGGCTCCTGTCTTCCCATCCTTGAAAGACTTCTTCCAAAAATAGATATGTAATTCTCTTCTACATTGAAGCAATAAAAAATATGGCAGACGAACTAAAACTAAACCCAGATGATGCCAATATATGTGTTAAATATAGTTTATCAATCTCTTTGCAGGTTGCTTCTTCATTCCACCCTTTAACCTGCTTACCTATGGCACTTACTTAGAATCATAGAATCAGAATCGTTTAGGTTGGAAAAGACCCTTAAGATCATCGAGTCCAACCGTTAACCTAACACTGCCAAGTCCACCACTAAACCACATCCCTAAGTGCCACATCTACACGCCTTTTAAATACCTCCAGGGATGGGGACTCAACTGCTTCCCTGGGCAGCCTGTTCCAATGCTTGACAACCCTTTCGGTGAAGAAATTTTTCCTAATACCCAATCTAAACCTCCCCTGGCACAACTTGAGGCCATTTCCTCTTGTCCTAGCGCTTGTTACCTGGGAGAAGAGACCGACACCCACCTGGCTACAACCTCCTTTCAGGTAGTTGTAGAGAGCGATAAGGTCTCCCCTCAGCCTCCTTTTCTTCAGGCTAAATAATCCCAGTTCCCTCAGCTACTCCTCATAAGACTTAGGTTGTGACTTCTTGAAGGAAGAGTTTTATGTCTCTTTATGTATTATCATACTGCAGGCACTGTGAAAACACAGCTGATTACTACTTCTTACATACGTTCTCTCATGTGTTAAGAAACCCCACTTTTTCAAAAAGGTTGCTTCCTCACTTAAAAATCTCAGAAAAGTTTATCTGGGCCTGCTACTTCACAGGTCTGAATTGCAGTGTGGTCTGTCTTGGGTTTTGTCTGTGGGTTTTTTTGAACACTTGTTCATTGCTGTAAAATGATTTCTGCCTCATTCCTTCTGATGTTCAGACCAAGTTGTCCTGAAGTCGATTGAGCATCATTATTGTAGGTACAGCTGCACTTAGAATTACATAATGTTTCATCAGGGGATGAAGCATTGAGTACCTCTTACAGAAGTTAATGGAACAAAATCTGTTTAATAAAATTGTAACTTTGAGAATTCAGCAGAAAAGATGCTGCATCATTCAGGTCGTAAACAGAATGCTGCTTCTAACCACCTTTATAAAACAGGCTGCTAAGTGCACTGTTATTCCTGGACCTCCTCCTAAAGCTTTGCATTGACTTAAATAGGCCAGCCCAGTACATGCTGCTTTGTTATGAGTCCATATGGAGTAATTTTTGTTAAGAAGCTAGCTCCTGAAGTACCTGTAAGGTAGTCCCCCTTCCCGTGCTTCAGTAATGCTAAACCAGCTGCTTTGCCTCCCAGCTGAATGCGTGGGGATGAGGACCATCATCGTACCAATAATACCTGCTGCATCTGACTCACTACAGCTCCTGCTGAGAGAAGTAATAAAATGCACATTTCTCTGTGCCAGCAAGAGCTGCCACAGTGCAAGGAGGATTCACTTCCAAGTTCAGATTTTCTAGTTGTAATTTTCCTCCCTCCCTCTTCTGTATTTTTTGAGTACTGTGGGAGAACAACTTCAGATTATGGTGTCTGAGGAGACTACCTGCAGAAGCTGAAAAGGTCTGAGATCTATATTTGTTTTTTCAGGAGTATTTCTTGATGGGAGTGTTGTATTCTCTGCACCATAGGAAAGAGAAAACAAAGCCAAGTACGTCTAGCTCCACAGCACAAATGAGAGCTCTGTGAACAAACCCCTGTCTGCAGCATGCTTTTACCCAATGAATGTTCAGCATACAGACACTGACAATCTTGCTAGAAATCGCTGTGTGGGGAAAATTATCTGAAACATTACCATTTACCTTACAGCTGCAGCTTTGCGTCTTGAAACATTGACGTTTCACCTGTAATTTATTAATGAATTGTGGAAACTCTTTTCCCTAGGCACTAGACCATCAGACTGTGTATGGAGTCTGTCAGCAAATAATATTACGAAACACCCATGTAGTCTTTTAGACACTCAAAAAAGAAATATCTGTATATAAAAAAATAGATATGCAGCTCTTTTTCAAATTAGTAACATATAGTAACCATCTAGATACTGTCCTGGGCAGCCAGCTCTAGGTGGCCGTGCTTGAGCAGGGGGGTTGGACAAGATGACCTCTAGAGCCCCCTTCCAACCTCAACCAGTCTGTGATTCTATGATATGTTAATTGTCTTTCTTCAACTTATTGGTATTACACAATGATGTCTTTTGAAATGATTCATCTGTTATGGTCAACAAAGGTCACTGTTTTAACAGACTTCAATAAATATCCTAACAGAGCTTTTCAAATACTTATAATTAAATCCTGCACCTTTGTCATCTTCTGTACTGAGTGAAGTTTTGTCCAAATAAGGAAGATCTTATAAGGACATCTTAAGGATGACATTGTTAGATTCAGGAGAACCACTATATGTTAAAAATGTAATCAGATGTACAGATAATAGTAGGCACTGAAAGATTTTATAAAACCATTTCAATTACTTGTCATGTACAATGGATTGAACAAGAAGCTATATTCCACTCTGGGAGGGTTTAAATGCCACCTTACTTAGTTTGAGAACAAAGAGATTTTCAGTTTATCTGTTCTGTGTACATAGAAGAGGCAGCAGAATGGATTCGTTGTGCACAAATCATGGCTAAGGTGGTGCTGACAACAGCCTAGATAAAGGGGTTAGTGTGGCTACAGGCAAACAACAATTATTTATGGACTTCAGTGTGCTTTTTGTGCATTGCTAGAATGAGCAATAATTAGATCTGAACCCTACAAGATTTTAAGGGTCTTGGTGAAACAGGTACAGTTAATCTGTGTTTGGTCGTTAAACTGACAATAATAAGAAAGTTATGCAGGTGTATGTTTTGTCCTTCTTAAACTCAAATTACATTAAACATTATGTAACAGTCAAATAGGAGAATTAGATTTATGAATGCCTCAAGCAGATATTCAAGACTGGTCGCATCTATTGCTTATAGAGAGTGAGATTTGACGTGCAAGACTTCTTTTCCTAAGAACTGTGCTATAGATATTATGATCACTGATAACTGCAGAACACCATTTTAAATCTGTCATTGAGAATTTACAAATGAACCCAAGGATTATATGACATTATTGATCATATTTTTCACCAGTTTTTGAATCAGTTGATTCTTTTTTAACACATTAGTTAAATAACACGCTAGTGAGTTTGTTCTTTCACCAGTATGCAAATTAGTTATGAGGATATTGGATATTATGAAACCTGCCAGCTAGATACTGGTAGGATGCAGACAATTTAGAGTTATATGACATCAAACCTAGCAAATAATCACATGAATGTATCATTATCAGCTCACCTTTGTGATATTCTACCTTAGTAACAAATATTTTAAAGAACTTCTTAGTAACTGTTCCTTTATCTAAAATATTGTAACCTGTTTTCAAAAGAATTTAGTGTCATAATAGTTCAATAATCAAATATATGCTTTTAGACATTATAGCCAGCCACAGCATTTATAGCTGTGCAAGCAAAACCGATATGTACAATCTGTTCTCATGCTTTAAGATGAAGGGGAACCTGCAGATATCAAGAACATACAGCATTATCAGTGGTTGCATACAGTATAGGTTTTGAAGTAACAGGTATTTAGTGATTGATTACTGCCATTACACAGTATTCTTCTTATATAATGTAGTAGTTGTTCTTATATAAGAATATGTCCGATGACATAATACAATAAACGTTGAACTGTGCGGGATAATACTGAGTATGTAGACTCAACCCATTTTTATGATGGCATCATCCAGTACAAAGATAGAACAAACCAGAGATCCTTTAGAGGCTATAAAAGAGCTTTCTTTTTCCACATTTTTAAAATTAAGGGCAAAATCCTGGCCTCTACTGAGGTCAATGTCAATTTTACCAATGGAAGCAAGATTTCATTTCAAATAGAGAAAGTGGGAAACTTCTTGGCGTGCTCCCCTTTTCTCAGTTTTCTTCACTGGCCCAAGTTTTTCTGAATTAAGTCCTGGAATTATTTACGTGCTGGCAATAGTCAACACAAATAATCTTTTTGCTGTACTTTGAAAATGTTTCGCATATTTTAGATCTCTAGAGTGGTTTGCATTTGTTATCTCCTTTCCTTTTTTGCCTTTCCCTTGTGTATGATATCCCTCAAAAAAAGGTTTGCGGATCAGTCATCCCAAACATTTTACTACTCAAGAGTGTTTGATTACCACTATGTCTGTCCGCTGAGATCAGCAATGAGGCACACATCTTAATTCCGTTTATATGCTCGTAGCAATATGTTTGTCAGTGTGTAAGTTTTGTAATAACAGGATCAGTGGAGAGAGATGCATCACTATGATACTGCATAACAAG
This sequence comes from Pelecanus crispus, assembly GCF_030463565.1. NCBI lineage: Eukaryota > Metazoa > Chordata > Aves > Pelecaniformes > Pelecanidae > Pelecanus > Pelecanus crispus. The sequence goes on along the minus strand of NC_134643.1, from coordinate 46,028,487 downwards.
TCATCAGGACAGGGGGATGGGGAAGTTTGACCTATCAGTGGGATGAGCCGTTGTTTATAAGTCAATTAAGTACAGGATCTGACACCTTCTCTGCCAAAGTAACATTTACATTACCAAGGAGGGAAGTTTTGACACTCCTGCTAAAGTATCGCCAAATCAGTGAAAGGTAAATGTATTTTGGAAATTATGATTGAATCTGCACTCATCAAGGACCCTAAGAAAGAGATTGCTGTAAAATCTAACATATTTTACTAGCAAAGGTTCTCTCTGAGGAATGCAGCCTGAGCCATAAAGCACATGAAAAGACAAAATTCCTGATGAAGTAGGTCAAGAAGATGCCCAGAGTTAATCAGTGACATATAGGAACATTTTTTTTAGGTTTGGTGGTTTTATAAGAAAATTAAATAAAATGTTTTGCTTGTATGCATTCACCTTTGTCTTTCAAAAAAAATTCCATATGTTATATATAAATATTTTTATTTTTTAAGTTTGCTTTGAAAATAACTGGCTAGTATCAAGGCATTTTTTAATATTTTTCATCTAAGAGTGTGACAAATTTAGAGAACAAAGGCAGCGTGAGAGAGCCGTTCCCTTTCTGCTTAGTGATGATGTTTAAAGGGGAGAGTTAAGGACCAGAGAAAGCGGGCCAAGAGCATATACCAAGAAAAAAACAACAGACAGAAAGTTGTACATTTTGACAATGTTGATTGTATGCCTTTTATGTGAATGTACGATTCCTTTCTAAAGGATAATCTTACCCATTGTCCATGTCTGACCTAACAGACTTCCAGCCCTTTTCGCCATTCCTGACTGTGGTTGATGGAAACCAGTACTGTGACCTTTCTTCAAAATTAAATTTTCACTTCCATTCTTCAGCATCTGTATGCTGAGCAACTTCCATATTTTTTTTAACATCAGTCTCCGAAATCTTCAGTTCATAGAAAAGTTCAGAGAACAAAGAAGCCATTGTTGGAGGCTAAGACATCTCTCAAATCAGTTCAGATCATTTGCATTCAAATCAGTTGCCTGGAGACACCAATTTTTGATAACATAGAACCTAACTGTCCTGATTTTGGGAAATGATGTGCTAGAGTTGGGAAGGGAATCGTGTTGGAAGACGTACGGTTAAGTTTGCAAAGTGTCATGAGGAACACAGATTGATGTTCTCTGTAAACCTGAGCATGCACAAGTTTAGCAGGCACTTGACTATGTGATTGCATGAATACAGCATTAGTGAAACATAGTCTTATGAGGGAAAGGGTCTGTCCTGTCTGGGTTAATATAAAGACTTTGTTTTGCTTCTATAATTAATTTCATTTTATTTTCATGAACATTTTAGGTGTATCAATACATGCATGAAACCATAACTGTTAATGGCTGCCCCGAATTCCGAGCCAGGGCCACTGCAAAGGTAGGATACGTGCAACTGTTTAAATATGTGTTACCAAAGTGACCTAGTAATTGACTGTGCGCGTGTGTGTTTCAGGTATTCGTGTGTACACTGTAAGAAAATTTAGACATCAGTGGCAGCCCAGAGTCTAGAACCAGTGCTACTTCCCAGGTAACAATCATAATGGAAAATTTCAACCTTTATGCTGCTTCTGTAGCTTAAGAAAAGAGAATGATTTTATGGAATTTGATGCTTTTTGAAAAGTTGCTTTGCAAAAGCAAATCTACTGGTTCATTCTGTAGAAGTCTGCCTGCAACAACCAATATTTTAATGGACTGTTTTCCCATACAGCTCATCCAGAGAGGACACAATGGTTTGGGAGATAGAAACTAAACAGTCAAAATTCCACTTTTAACTAATGGGAACTGTAGGTACTGAGCAAGTGGTAAGGATGCACAGTGACAAAAATGGCCCGATCAAGAGACTCCACAGCCAAATGCAAGCCCATTTTTTCTGATGCATTAACTGTTTTAATAAAATGTATTGTCTCTTTGTCCATGTGGACCTGCCTTCCTCATATCCTTAGACCATGACAGCTATATTACTGCTACTACTAAAATGATAATTTTCTAAGAGAATTCACACAACCATGAAAGAACCCATTCTATGTGCCAGTATGAAATATGCTCTGTATTTTCATAACATGCACAAAGGTAGATGCTTCCAAACAGGGAGATCCACCATGGCTTTCTTTTTCCCATTATCATTTTGTACTCAGCACTGTCTTCTGGGTGGTATAGCAGATACTATGCAAAACATGTAAACCTGCAAAAGCCATAAGTCTCTTTTAGATATACTTCTTTGTGGTCCCACTCCTGTGAAGTTAGTGACAAAACTCCCTGAAATCCTAATGGAACTAAGATATTACCATTATGTATTTATGTTAAGAGATTTTAATTTAAAGCTGTATCAGAAGATGAAGTTTGGGAGTGTGTTACAAAATTATTTCTACAGTATTTTAGAGAAGCAAGCTGTATAGTAGCCAGCAAATAACCTAATATACACTAAATTGCAGTGTATTTTCCTTACTAAATGGAACCTTCTTTTCTGTAGGCTGTTCTTCTGATTTTAACCTTCTTCTAATTGAAAGTTAATGGACAATGTAAATTTGTAAGGTCTATGGTTCTGTATAGAGAAATGTGTATATGAAATCTTGATTTGTCTACACTGCAAGTTAACATAGAAAGTATTGCTATGTTGTATAGTAAATGGGGAGAAATCCAATTAGTGTTTGCCATTCTCATTTCTTATTCATATAGAACAGCAGGGTTACAGAGCAATGTTTCAATATCGCAATATTTCCTGGTTATTTCTGGGCTGTCTGCATTGCATTCTCCTAGTGCATTCATGTCTGACATAAAAAGTATGCATGATGACAAGGTCTGCATGTGCAAAAACATGTAACTGAGAATGATCCATTATGTCATGTCATCCACTAGCTTCTATTAAGCATAAGCACTATTAGGATGCTCAAAAAACATTAGCATAATGCAGAATTGTTCAAGCAGTTTGGACTACAAACGCACGATGAAAAGGATAAAATATTTTCTTAATGTTTTTTTAATGATTTACTAAGATCTATAAGTAGGAAAATACTTGTAGTGAGAAATGAAGTACAAGATGTAATATTTTTCTGGATGCAAGCTTTACAGTTTGTTACGTGGGGGGGCGGTTCTAGAGTAAGATTAACAATCTAGGATTTTTCTAATTGATTTATAAATCCATTGTCTTAAGATTTAATTTTTCAATAAATGTTTTGATCCAATTATATTATAAAAACTCATATTCCTGTTCCTGGAGTTACTTAGTTTGGAAGATTTCATAAAGATTATAAATCAAACTTTTTGAAACAAGAATATTCTTTTAGGATTTTTTTCTGTGCCCAAAGAATAAAATAAATAATTCCATACCTCTGAAAGCAGAGCAGAGAGTTAACAATTCAGTTCATCCACTTTATTTCAACTAGGAGCACAGGAGAGATCTTATCACACAGTAATAAATTTTCTCCCTGTGAAAGGCAAAGAAGAAATGCACTAGTGATCATAAGTGTTCACCACCACGCAGTCAGGCTTCCCGGCACCTACTTCTGGTTCTGCTGCTGACTTTCTGCGTTATCTTTGACAAGTCACCTAAACTCTCTATTCCTCTGCTTATTCCTTTATTTCAAAAGCATTGGCATGGAACTTAATATTTTTAAAATGCTTTCAGATAGTCAGAAAAAGTCAGAGTAAGATACTGAAATGTTTTCACAGGAATGAATTCTTCCTGCAAATGAACAACAGAGTGTATATCAGTGTTCTCCCTACATAGCCAAATCACTCGGTTTTTTCTTCCAGGCAACAGTTGCTGCTTTTGCTGCAAGCGAAGGCCATTCACACCCGCGAGTGGTGGAGCTGCCAAAGACTGATGAAGGCCTGGGTTTTAATGTCATGGGAGGAAAGGAACAAAATTCACCTATTTATATTTCTCGCATCATTCCTGGAGGAGTGGCAGAAAGGCATGGAGGGCTCAAACGGGGGGACCAGCTGCTTTCAGTTAATGGAGTGGTATGTGGAAATTTGATAGAGCTTTCATTTTCATCTGGATTTTCATTTTTCACAGCTGTTCTAATACCATGGTTTAAAATGCAGCCATATGAAACAAAAAGAATTAGCTCTGTGAGAGACCTTCAGTATGCATTTGCGGTGCAGTGAGGCAAAGCTGCATCGACAACTTTGTGCCTCTACAAGTTCTGTTGTAATGCAGGGTACTTGAAGAGCTTCATTTTAAATCCACTCCACATGCTTAATTTACAAGGCGGCTGTGTCTTTCGTAACTGATAATTCTGCAAATTCCTTTTGCAGTAAAAGCATAATAACAGGCTTTGTCGTTCTTGCACTTCATAGCCTCTGAGGCACACAGCCCATTCCAAGCACAGTGATGCCTCAGTGGCACTTGTGCAGCCTTGTGACCTTCAGAGCATTCAAACACATAAAATCAAAAGAAATTTGCTAAGCACATTTGGTGCTGATTTGCAATGGAAGATACATTCCAGATTTCTTTCAGTGACATTCATCCTGCTGTGATATCTTTGTCAGAGAAATCAGCTGTACAAACGAACACATACAGGGAGCATGTATTTTCACTAAAAAGGGACATTTTTTACAGTCATTTTTCATGTAAGTCAATACTTCAGGGTGGAGTGTTTTGCAGTAGTTTACTGTGAATGTCAGTATGGAGGTAAAAATAAAAGGGCTCTTGGAATAGAGAGGAAATATAAGGCTCTCACTACATGATATGGGTCAAATTCTGTCTTTCATTTTGCTTTTTGTTCCCTTTTACAAGGGAATGTGAAGTACTGAAAGGGTAAGTATACTCATTCATATAACCCTACACTTAATGAAAACGTAATCCTTTTTCATGCAAAAAACTCCATCTAAACCTTGTATTTAAATACACCAAAGGCACGTAGGAGCAATTCCTGAATCCAGTCATAAATGTAAGACTTTCCAACTTAAATTTCCTCTTTGTTGCAAGCCCATAAAGAATGAAAAAAATGCTGTTTTCTACATGCTTTCATGTTGTCATCTGTTTCTCTCAACCGTAGCTATTCACTTTCTCTTGAAACAAAGTATCAGTGCAACACTTCAGACAGACTTTTCACCACTTCATTCACCACTTCTAGCAATAATAGGTCTGGAAGTTTACTTGCCCCTCTACACAATGAGAAAGAAAAGATACAAACAAATTACCAACTTTCTTATGTTGAGAAATGAGAAAAAAGAAAACCCACTGAAAAGATTATTTAGTCTTAGGGAAAAAGAAATCAACTGAATATTTAATAAGTAAATTGCCTGAACTTCACTGATTGGCAGTAGATCAAATAATTTTGTTGCTGTTCAGCACCTCTTGCAACAGGTGAATGAAAAGACAGATAAAAAGAGTTTATACTCACTAACTGATGGATAGTTCTTGAAAAATCCTTTTACTGTCAACAGTGTCTAGGCAAATACCGGGGAGGAAAGTAGTGAACCTTCAGACATCAAGATACATTGAATTTGACTGTTGGCACCTCTATTTCATAATACTCTTTTCAAAAAAATTCATTAATGTGCTCTAGAATATGTATTAAGCTAATGTAGCAAAACACCACAATATAAAATCCCTAATTGCGTGTAGACACATGAGAAAGTTGAATCTGAGTTACAACAGAAATATTTTTGCATTCAGAGTCTAAACAACAGACTTTGCAGTTTGAATTGCAGTTGCGTACTTGAAATAATGCCTGTGAGTAACTGTTCATACACCAATCTTGGGCTGAATTAAGCCCATACAATATAATTCATAAAAAGGCAAAAATTATAGAAGTGGTAATTTGTTTGCAGACAGCTTGAGACAGGAGGAAAAAGGTCTAAATTTAACATTGTTCTCTGAGACTAGTTCACTTTGTGCTTCTCTCAATTTAGCTAGAGAAAAGCAAATAATATACAGTATGTACAATACAACAGACGGCTCAGCAGTGGAACATGAAATGAAAATGAAATATCCGTAACTTGTTTGTGCTCAGAAGTTGGTGGGTTTCCAACTTTATAATTATCAACATAAAATTAGAGCTGTGTGTTCAGAATCCAGATTTGTTATCCCAGCATGACTGGGATGACTGTTCCTTGAGCTGTTTCACCGGATGTTAAAAAAAGTGTTTTCTAATTATGCTGGGGATTTTGTTACATACTTTTGTCCAACACCCCCTAAAAGTAAAGGAAATTGAAAGCAGTAAGCCCTGCAGATGGCTCAGCAAAGGCACTTGCTGGTGGCTGTTCATATCTGGCAAAGATTCTGCATTTGTCAGATACCTGGTGTGAGTCAGATACAGAAAGGGATGCAAGATAGGTTTATAATGGCTAATTTCTCACCCAAGCATTTTCTTAGAGATACCTGATAGAAATATTCTTCTCAGTTTCTCAATTTGTGGGGTAACAATCAAATTCTCTTTTTTTTTTTTGTCTGCAAGAGAATGGGATTTTTTTCTTTTATATTTATGACAAGTCTGTGAGCAGTACAGTAATGGTTGGTGTTTCCCCATACCATATCTGCAGTTCTTTCAGCTGTTCTTGTCTCTACATTATTTTACATCCCTTTTTTGATACAATCTGCCAATACAATAAAGGAAATACAGACATAAGTATATATAAAGATGTGTAATCAAAAATTATATATTAAATATATACATTCCAAAACAAATTTATTAAATCCCATGTTTGGTGGGCGGTTCTAAAGTAACACGAGTGTCAGATCTTCACAATGTCTCCAACCAGTGTAATCCAGTCAGCAAAATCCCTTGTACAGGCATGACTGATACCAGCAGGAGTCCTTCAACAGCACAGCCTCAGAGAGTTGCAGAGGCAGAAGAATTCAAACAGCAAAACAACTTCCTTTGCTGATATAAGCTCTTTTCCCTACTCCAAGGGGCTCTGCTGTTTAAGTTGTGCAGCTACTGCTATGCAGGTGAAGCATTTGTAATGCCTTGGAAAGACGAGTGCAAGCAGCAATGAAGACGTTAAGGGCAAGTATAGCAATCATATTAATTGCAGCTGAAAACTGTAGTTGTTAAGACCTGAGTTAGGTACATTTGGAGAGTAGGCTTTGTATTTAGCAGCACTATCTTTTACTTTGCCTTTGTTATTTTCCCCTCTTTGGTTATGGTTCAGAGCTTTAGGCTTAATTCTGTATCATTACTGTTCAAGTCAATGGCAGTTTTCCATTGACCTGGATAGCAACAGAGTCAAACCATTCATTTCTAACTAGAAAATACTGGCTCTCAACTGGAAGAACAAGGCTGGAGGCAAATGGGAAAGAAAACAGGCAATCATGAATTAAATACAGTTTACTAAGTTGTATGAAGTACACCATCTTGTTATTCCCCTACAGAACAGATACAGTCACAGTTACTTATCGATGTCAGTTAGAACCATCCAATTGTTTGAAAGCAAAAGAATATTTTAGCTACTTCATGTCACTTGGGAGCTTACAATTTTTGTTCATAGCCTGTTCTAAGTTCATACTGTTCCACAGCAAAACTGATCACGACAACATTGAGTACACTCGTTTCCTCTGAATGTCCATGCCACATCAGACCGACCACGATCCCCAAGCAAAAAATGAAACATAAACCAATACCAAATTTTATACGGTTCCTCTTAAGGCGAGAACTGTGTTTACAAAAGCCCAGTATCAAAGCCAGTCACAAAGCAATGAGTTATAAAAGATAGCTAGTTACCGTATGTGTTAGTTGTGATTGCCTCTTGTAACATTGAGCAGTTACAGCGTAGGGGATGTGGGGAAGGGTTTTTAATGTGTATCTGTGACTTGTTCATTAAAGCAATTTCACAAAACACCCTGTGCATCTATAGCTTTTTATTTTAGCGCTCTCTGAGCATTAGGTACATTCACTGTTTCTTATGCAACAACAATTTCCTTTTTTTTCAAATATTTGTAAGGAAACACCTTTTTCTCCAAACTACTTTTGGGCAGCAGTGCTTGTTCAGCAGATTTATCCCAATCACAATTTCTAACAAAACTGGTCATCACAGATCATGAATTTTCTTGAAGGTGTTTGAATAAGAGACCTACTGTAGGAATTTCATGAACATGCAGTTCAAAAACATGAAGTAATTTATTTCAACAATGAAACGTCTATTTACTTCAAGGTTTTCTCTGTTTCTGGTAATCATTTCAGTACCTGAAATGACGTTCATTATTTCTCTAAGTTGCATTAATATTTTTGAAGCATCTTAACATTTCTGTAGAAACTCCAGTCCAGTCAGTTGACCCATACATGAAATAATTATTTGTATTAATATCTTGAAGGATATTTAACAGGAGAAGAAAGATAAATAGCAAGGCAATAAGCTTAAATTGTGTTGTTTATATTATTTATGTAGAAGTGTACTGTGTCTGCTTTTTGAAACTTTTAAATCATTATTTCTAGCTCATAGTGTGCCACAGCAGAAGTAATTCGTATTCACTGCTCTTGCACAATGCTACTCAGTCAAATAGGAGAAATGAAAATAGAAAGAATTTTTCTTCTGACAGTTGCTATAACAATACTAAGTTATTCTTTTAGCATGAATTGAACTTCAAATATTTTGAATGCTGCTGCTTCTCTTTGGAGGCCTATGGGTATAGCTTCATTTTAAATAGCATGGTATACATAAGAGTTTTAAAACACAGCATGTAGTAAAACTTCGATTTATTTTATGTGGGAAGAAAATTACTTATTTTTTAAGTGGTCTAAAATCCATGTGAAGATCTCAGTTGTGCAGTCTTTTTTTTTTTTTCTGTGCAGAGATACTTTTGTTTATTGGAATGTATCCTACAGCACACATGGCCAGTCATACACCATTAGAAAATTTCTCCCTTTCTCTTAAGGTGTGGAACAATCCACATGCCTGAAAAGCACTCCAGTCAGTCCACTTAATGGTAGAAATTAAATGCTCTTTTCACAGCCGAGTCACCTCCCCCTTTCGGAAATTTACTGTTTCAAACAATGTTAGTAGAAATCAGAGCTTGAGCCCCTTTGGGAATACTTTTGATTTCACAGCAGATATCATCTTACTGTAAACCATTTTCCAGAAAGGGAAGGAAAATATATATTCCTTCAGCAAGAACTTGCAATGTTTCAGTAGTTAGTGTTTGATTGCTTACAACTAACCGGATTAAGACTACTTTATTTCCAATAGAGAACCTGTATCACATAAATGTTAAAACGTGTGAGCAATGCCATTAACTAAGACGAGGCTTGTCCCCGGGAGCAGCGGGTGCGCTCCTTCACCTGCAGCTCAGCGGCTGCTTAATCACCACATGGCGTTCCCTGCAGGATCCAAACAGGGCCAAGGTGTAAAAAAGTAATTGCAGTTTCAAACTTGCAATTTCTTCATTTCTTACCAACATTTAAATACTTATTTTTGTACTTTGCAAACAGACTGTTTGGGATTTTACTGCGGGCTTTCAGGGTTTTTAACATTATTTTTGTTTGCATAAAGCTTGTTGAGTATTTCCCCTCCTCTTCACACAGATCAGAAATTGGGTTATTTAAAATATGAAAATGAATACATTCCCAGCAGTGCATAAATCTCACTTAACTCAACACTTTCCCTTAATGGTCTCTTGAAAAAATGTAAGTTGTGGAAACTTCCTAAAACCCCAACAGCCTTTCCATATGAAAAAGAGGACAGAGCTCTAGATCAAAGCAGCATTTTTGTTATTAAATCTGTTCTCCCTGCTCCCAGAGCGTGGAAGGAGAGCACCACGAGAAGGCGGTGGAGCTGCTGAAGGCGGCTAAGGACAGCGTCAAGCTGGTGGTCCGCTACACTCCCAAAGTGCTGGAGGAGATGGAGGCTCGCTTCGAAAAACTGAGAACAGCCCGGCGCCGGCAACAGCAGCAATTGCTCATTCAGCAGCAGCAACAGCAGCAAACTACACAGCAAAACCATATGTCGTAGGTGAGAGGATTCATTGGTCTTCCCTAAAGCCCACTGAGGGCGCCCGCCTGGGCCAGCAGCTCATGAGGACCAGGGGTCCATCGGGGCAGGACCTGTCGCTGGGTCCCATCCCACCCCCAGCCAGGAGCGCGGCAGCTGGGGGGCACTGGGGCAGCCCCAGGCATCGGGCACTTCCCTGGGGATGGTGACCGGCTGAGGCCACGCTGACCCGGCAGCTGACATGGGGTCCTGGGCTGTGGGCAGGGTCAGGGGAGCCCCGGGGTCTGACATGGGGTCCCGGGCCAGGGCCAGGGTGAGGGGACCCCCGGGGAGGGGTCAGGGACAGTCAGGGCTGGCAGCGCCCTCGGAGCCCCGGCAAACGCGTACTGCTGGGAGGATGATCAGAGCTCATGCTTTGGTACATTTCCACAGGCTCTGTCCCAGTAAAAATGAGTTTTGAAAATAGGTGAAAGGCCCTAACAAATTCTGGAGCCGATTTCCAACTAATAACCCCGAGATCAATAGCCACTATGCGGCTCTGGCTTACCTGCAAGCAAGACTGCATAAGAAGTCTGTAGTTCCTGGGAACATTTTTTAATTAAAAAGCAGAGCGTTTGTGACAGGTAAGAATATGCTACCAGATTTAGACACAGTTTAAAGTATTCTCAAATAGTCTATTACCACTCTGCCACAGAACATCAAGATTTGCTGCTGGTACAGGAAGAAAAGCCTTCCTAGTCCCTTCCCTGCCACAGGGAACTCAGACTTCGCTCTGTGGTTCCTCTGCAGGGAATCCACAAGTGCTTACTTCTCATCTCCAGTTTGATAGGAAGTATTACATTCACTTTTGACTGAATATTACAATAGCTTCCGAGAAGCTTGCAAGTTTCCCAGTGTAGTCAAAACACATGGCATGTGAGGTACAGGGATTCTCCATATATGCTGTTTTTCTGAAATCAGTGAGAGTTTGTGACACGAATACATTTATAGATATGCTCCATTTGCCCAACTGAAATCAAGTAGGAAGCATGTCCCAATGACTTGCATCCCAATCCTCTGCATCTCATACCAGGTGTTCCCAAAACAGGATGTTTATGCCAGTAAAAGCCTACAAGTGACTCATAAGGTCCCGAAATGGTCAGAAACTGAAGCTCCCAGTGATGGTTTCATCATTATTAATGTTGACACTGACCTCTGTTGATATTTAGGTGAAAAAAAACCACCACCTTGTAGACCCCCTGTCCTGTGATGACCAGAATTCCAGCTTTGTTGATGCAAACAAAGGCTCCAAGGTGGATCTGAATCCCACCTCAGGGCCTCAACTCAGGCAGGAGGTATAAACAGTAGTATTTAATGAAGGAAGTTTGGGGTTTCTGTGTAAAATACATCCATTGCTGGAGATGAACATCAAAACGGCACAGTCTCACATAAAGTTTTTCATTTTTTCAGTTACCTAAATCTTTTCATTAGCAAGTAAGGTATTTTTACTGATGTGAATTTTTTCTTTAAACTGAAATGGAAGAAAGGCAGGCAGAGACAGCCAGCAACTTAATTCCTCAATTCCTTGTGCTTGCTCTGAGAAATGTGTTTCTTTAATTCTAGGTTATTCTCAAGAAAAAAAAAGCCTCGATCAAGAGTTTAGTAATCAAGCAACCAGAGCTGTACTTCAGTATTCCAGCAAAAGGAAACAACTACAGGAATACAAACAGAATTCATCTGGAGAATGTGCAGTACCAGAATAATGTAGTTAAGGCAGCCATAGGGAGGGTACCTTCATGATAAGGCTTTTCAGCACATGGCAGTCACAGATACATAATATTTCTGTGACTCTGTTCCTAATGAGAACAGCATGGTAGGTAAACCCTATGAAACAGAGAAGTCTAGGGCTTCCAAATAATTCTGTTTGATCTAATCTTGCACTCCTTAGTCTGACAAATTGGCCCATTGCCTTTCTCTAGTCACTGAAAGTTGTGTTTTAAGGAGATCAAGATTGGCTGCTTTCGGGCACAGAATCTTTCTCTACAGTTATCTCCAGAAATGAACAACTACATCAGATCCAAATTTTATCACAGACGTCAAACTCATACATCACGCTTCATAGCCACTTTGTACTATATATTGTAGAGCTGTTTTAACCTAACTTCCTGTTTATAATTTTCAATTTTCCCTCTGGAAATAGCAATTTACTATATTTATAAAGTATTCCATTTGTAGAAGCAATTGGCTTTTTACTCTTGGTGTTTCCATATATTTTATTATGCATCAACAGAGTGAGAAAGTTTTAGGTCAACTTTAATTTTATTAGTAGTAAAGTTAGGGAATCCTAGAACTGTATTTTTAAACGTAGGTATTGCTTGTATCTATTATAGTTACTATTCAGAAATCTATAACTGGATATATTATATATTTATTCCATAAAATATATATTGTCTGAATGTACCTGTTAGAGAAGTAGGGTCTTTGCTTAGCATGTATTGCAAATGTAGTAAGCTAATGTTAGCAAAAGACCAAGCTTTGTTTGGCAGATATTACTGTGATAGCATAATCTTGGCTTTTCTGTATTCTTTAATTTATTTTCCAGTCTAATGTTAATATATTTTAGAGAGGAGGAAGTGTAAGTTGTTTCTTTTAAGACTTGTACATTATCATTTAAATCAATTTGAAGTTAGAGTTCTGACTTTTTTTTTAATTAAACCAAATTGGAATGTGCAAACAAAATACATAACTAAGTTCTTAAGTTTACATGTCTGCTTTTCCAAAGAAAATAGTCAAAGCTGGAAGGCTATAAATGTCATCTACATTCAAGAAAATAAGAAAATGGAACCCCCAAATTCTAAAAAATAATCATTTTCAGCATGCCTTCTATGCTTCATTAGAAATGACTGGGGGAGAAAAGGAGTGTAGGGGATAACCCTACAGTCCTTGCATGTTGAAAACAGTGAAAGTTTAGCAACGTGAGGAATGTAGCAATGGTCTGAACTAGTGTTCTGGTTGTGAACTTGGAACAAAGTCAGAAACAAGTAATATTTTGGAGGATCTATTCTCAAGCAGAGAGAGGCAAAGCAAAACAGGGGAAATCGGCAGTATCACAGTATATGTTAGAAACCAAATGCAGGCTAACCAACATCTTGACAGTGTTTGATTAGTGTAAGTAGCCATTGAAGGGAAATTACTGTATTTTTAAAACCAAACAGCATGAATTCATCCAGAGAAGCCTCATTTTATACAGACAAGTAATTCTATCCAGTGATCGTTGGTGACAATATCAATTAAGACAGTGGCGTTCGAGAACTACCAGAATTAAAGATGAAATATATTGTATTGTGCTCTGCACGGCATCTTTTTATACTTAATAAAATTGTACGTACCTATTTTAAAACTGTATTCTCAAACAGACACTGCTATTAATATTGACGGTATATAAATTGTTATTATGACTGCATATAACTGTTCTGTATCTCATCAGTATGATTTGAGTTACACTGATATCTGCATTTTCAGAGAGCAAGTATTCAGATTTAGTCAGCCAACTGTACTGCATTTTTCCAAACCGCGTCTCCACCTCCTCCCCTCCTCTTCCTCAAAAAATTTAGGTTTGATGGAGTGGAATGTGCTGATTAATAAATTTCAATAATAGAATGTCATTCATATAGAGAAACATACCAAATTCATTTTCATATATTATTATTCAATAAATTATTTATACACACTAAAATTAACATTCTAGTCTTTGCCAACCTTTAACAATAAGATGAAAGAAAAATATAAGTAAAATACAACTGTCAATGAATTTGAAGTGGAAGCAGGAAGAAATAACTTTTTAAGGCTCACTTTTCATGCCCCTTACTGATCAATAAAACATATAGCCACTTAATCACAGAATAATCTGTGTCCCTCAACCTATCATCTGCATTTAGTTGCAGACAATCTTTTCATTTGTAATTTAAATGTCCTTGGGCCTGATACGGTAAGGCACTTCCACACATGCGTTGCTGGATTAGGACCTAAAAGAAGCACAGGGAGAAGAACACTTCCCACATGCAGATCTGCAGGTACTTGCGCATCATTGTATTTTAACTGATTGGTCTCCTGGCATTTGCTGTTTCACTAACACCGAATTGATATTCCTTCAGTCAACTCAGTGAGTTTTATTGCTCACATTTACCCTTGGGGCTCCCTCATGTTTCTCTGCACTGGCAGCAAACTGAGGTATGAGATCCAACAAGTCTTTTCTGTCTCTTTATTACAATATTCGAAGGGGTGCCATGTGATTTTTACAACCTCTTGCATCATGTTCACTTACGCCAAAGATCCAGATGTAAGATCTAATAATAATACAGATTCAGGGTTGGTGGCATTTACTTACTGAAGTTGATGGATCTGCTGTGCCAGCCATAGTTTTTCTGTTTGTGACATCTGATCCAGCTGGCACTTTATAGGGGATTGAAGGATTTCATAGCCCTTGCTCAAGTGAAAAGCTCACCAGGTTGCCTTTTCCTCTTTTCTTTCTATAGTGACAAATCATAGATGAAAGGTCAATGAATGCCCATGAGTGGAAGAAATTACATAAAAATCTACCTGCAGTTCTCTGGTGACTAATGCTGCAGACCTCTTAGTCCTATACATCGTACCTTTTATATGTATTTATCACAGCCAAGCTTCCAATCTGACTTAGGAACCTTTGGGAACTCTTGCAGAAGGCACAACATTACATGCCACATTTGCAGGAGAAGAAACTGTATTCATCTACTCACGTTAGGGATGTTAGAGTTCTAAATGAAATTAAGATCTCATGAGCAAACCAGGATCCTAGAATAAAAAAATGCTAAACAAGAAGGGTGGTTTTGCCTGTGTTTGAAATAATATGGGATTTTAAGCGTAATTTCAGATTTTAAAATAGTTAGTTTGCTCATAGAATATATATTTTATTACAGGTTGAGAGACTGTTTCAGAAAGTAGCAATTCTTTCTGAATCTTTCTGAAAATGGGATAATAAAAGAAGACTGACTAAACAATCTCCTAATGCAGAACTGTATCTAGATAAGCTTCTGTATATAAGCAGAGGATTATTAGCTAGAAGTAGTACTGTCCCTGCATAAGCATTAGTGAGACCATTTCCATAGCCAGCATTCAATAAAACAAAACAAGTTTCAAATCCAGAGAGTATCTGGGACAATTTGCAAGAATGTGCTGCCTGCTGCGATACATGACTGATGAGAAATAGAGCCCATTATGCTTGTCCATGAGAAGGTCAGGACGAATTAGGGATGTGTTCAAACAGTCTTGCAAGCAGACCCAAGCTCACCCTGCTTGTCCATGAAGCGAATGCAATCTTGTGCTCTGAACTAGCAAAAAGATTTAGATATCCGTTTGATGGATTCATTGCCTCTACCTTCAGCTGTCTGAAAGCAAGCTGCGGAGCTTACGCTGATTCTTTCCATGGTCAACAGAGAGTTAGAGGCATCCCTCGAATGCGATTCTTTCCACCCATCTCCGACATCTGTCTTAAAACAGGATAAGGCATCCTGTAAAAGGATTTATAAGCTGAGACACTGACTAAACAGCCTAGATTACTAGCTTGAAGTAATGTCTTTTGGGGTTTTTTGCTGCTTCATTCATGCACAGCTTCCTAATACATAAATAAATATCCAGCCACCAGTGTTTGGATTCCCTAGTCTGAAACCTCTACGTG